>NC_135497.1:246490600-246713583 GCF_052857255.1 Amblyomma americanum
GAGCTTCCTTCAGGCACCACCTCTGAGGAAGCCGAGGAGACCGCTATAGCCATTGCTCTGGCATACACATACGCCCGTTACATTATTAGAGACTCAAACACCGCCATTCTAAATATTTGGCATGGGCAGGGTTCATCCCGCTGCACAATGCCTGCTGCACATGCCCACCCGCCACCTCTTCCGACGCGCTGAGCTCATCTGCGTACCTGCCCACTCGGGAAATCTCAGCAACGAAGCCGCCGAATCCTTAACCCGAAGGTCTAGAAACCGGACACAGGCGAACATCGTGGGGGATTTCTCGAAGGAGCTTATGCACTCCTTTGCTGATGTCCGTCCGTCCGTCCGTCCGTCCGTCCGTCCGTCCGTCCGTCCGTCCGTCCGTTCATCCATCCATCCATCCGTCCGTCCATCCGTCCGTCCGTCCGTCCGTCCATCCATCCATCCATCCATCCATCCATCCATCCATCCATCCATAATTCCTTTTTAACGTGACAGCGTTAAAGAGTTACGGCCGACGCTTCCCCTGTAAGATTCTCGTCCTTCACCAGGCTTCTCCGAACCAAGACTGTGTTTGCTCCGCTGTCTCTAAGCACCAATATAGGACGGTCTCCTATTTGCCCAACCACCACCGGCATTGCTGTTTTCGACTTAGGTGTTCCACTCCCCGCCTCATTTTCCAGCGGCGTTTGCTCTCCTTTCAGCTGTGGAACTTCAGGTGGTGTGACAAGTTCTCCCGAAGGTCGACAACGCATGCAGTTCGGTCCTGCGCTTTATATCAGCACTCATCCACAGTGTGTTCTCTCCTCTTGCAACCTTGACACACAACCTGCGTCTTTGGGGGCAACGCTACTGGTCCAACAGTCAACTGCACTGTGTCCCACCTTGCCACAGAGGAAACACCTTACTGGTGCCTTAGATGCACCGCCATAGGATCTTGATTTCGTCGCATCTGTCTCTAGGACCTTTTGGGTTTCCTGCTTTGCCTTACTCGTATTTCTCAGCCCTTGAGCCTCGAGGAATTGGTCTGCAGTGTCGGCGAACTCTTCTAATAAACATAACTTTATTTCTTTCAGGAATAGCGCTAGCTTTGAGCTGCAAGATGCTAAAAATTGCTCTGTGACCAGTTTGTCACACACCCCTTCAAAACACTTTTCCGTGTTTGACATATCAATCCACCTGTTGAAATAGTTGGTCCGCCTGCACGAAAACTGCTTAGCGGTTTCAGAATCCTCAGGTTTCGCGGTGCGGAATCTCTCGCGAAAACCCTCTGCTGTAAGCATGGGCGTCCGGATGGCGGCAGGGGGGGATGGGGGGGGGGGGGGCGGCTGCACCCCCCTGAAAATTTGGACAGTAATTGTTTCGCTCGAGCTAAAAAGTTGATTAGCAGACTCAGGTTCCTCATATCCATAGAAGCGCATTTCAGGATTGCGAGCAAACTTTGCACTCTGCACACTATGACGTAGTCTTGCTGGTGATGGCAGGGCAGTAAAAGAATGACAGGCTGAAGATAGCGAACAATTCTCAGAGGAACGCTTGAGGTTTTATATCTTGAACTTCTAGATTTGCGTATTATTATCGCGAGAATTTCCGGTTTCTCATAAATTGCCGGCTACATTTAGGAAAAAGTCTAGACCGCCACATTTAGTAAGAAAAATGTGACACTTTCCGGTGGCGTCACATTTGCTTGTAGACACTCCTTGCCGAAATGACGAAATTTCGACCACCCCGCCACCCAAACCAAGCTTATATAAATCCGCCCCTCAAAAAGCTTGTACGCTTGTAGTGCACTGAAAGCCGAGGCCAGTAGTGCCATTATGCGATCCATGTCAACAAATTGAGATAGGGCAACATAATTATTTTGGTCCCAGATAAATGCAACCGTAACTAAATTTTATGCATGGCTACCTATCAGACTAAGATAGTCAGTGAAATAAGCTTTTTTATTAATGGTAGAGTGTAATATACGTAGGAGTCTATCCTTTGCTTCATTTTCTGGTTATGAAAACGATTGTCAAGCGCTTCGGACTAATTTATACAGTGTACACATCCGGAGAGCCACACTTCCATGAAAACGGCTGCAGTGCATCTGCGGTATGATCTGCCGGAGAAAAGGGAAGGAGGCAACGTTCTTTCTCGTATATAAAAGGTGTTCGAGAGAAACACCAAAAATGGAGGCCCGCGCTTTTTTCGTGCTGTAATTAAAACAGGTATAAAGGAACGCCACAGCTAGGCTTCGGACAGAACGAGTAAAAGCATATGAAACGGCAAAAGAGCGGAAATAACGGCCATAAAACATAGCCGGCACTCTTCGAGAACGGGCGCTGGCAAACGCCAGCGCGCTCTGACCAGCGAGTCAGCGACTTAACAGGGACACGGGGAGCCGAGGGGACTGACAACGAGCAGATCCTGCTTTTGAAGCGGCCGCCACTCTAGAGCCTCAAACCCAGCGCCCGGCCATTAACACAAAGCAAAGTGAAACCAAATACGCGTTCAGCCAAAAGGGTAAAAGCAGCCCCGCTCCACGCTTTGGGTCACACCAGCGAAGTGTCGCGTTCGGGCACGCGTCGGTCCGCCGTTTTCAAATGACGCCATCGTTAGCTCTGCTGAAGGGCGACCTTTTTCAGAGATACAGCGGCACCGGCGAGCATCTGTTTCTAGCCGTCTTGAGATGGGTGTCTGTTTCTTTGATCTCTAGAAAGATAGCGACACGGAGGCAGACAGTGCACAGGGCATCTTGTTTTCGCCTTCGTCGCTCGCTATAATCAGGATACGTTCGTACGCCGGCCACCGAACCGACAACCATTGTGAATGTGCATTTTACATTAAGAACATTGAATTAATGTTCGACCAAACAAAAAGTAATATTGCTATAATGTTTCGGCGCTACCTGAGAAGTTCGCAAATGGTCATGAACAAAGTCAGGGCTGAAGAAAAATGATAGGAGAAATCTTGGAAAGGAAGGACAAACATATTCCAAGCTAGGTAAGGCAAATGCTACCGCGCACTAAAAAATCGTGAACTACTGCCCGCCACATCTTTGCACTATATCCACTTTTATTGATCCCATATGTAGGACCGAAACATTATAACAATGCTACTTTTTTGCCTTTGTCGAGGGTTAATGGTAAGTTCTTGATGTACTTTTTATAATGTTTTTGCAATGATATATATTTAACGTTTTTATAGCACTACAGAAAAATAAATAAATATAAATGCAACATGATTGAAAATGTTAAAGCAACCTCCCACGAGCATGCGGGTCCACCAATTGTGACGGTACACAAGTTGACATTTTTCATGCACGAACTACGGAGGTGGCATTGAGCTCCACACACAGCACAGCATGAAAATCATACATTCGCCTCGGAACGGGAACTATCGTGTCAAGACTATACACCCGTTACCACCGGGTGGCTGGTGAGCAATAGTGACGAACGGGTAATAAAGAAAACTTCCTAACAAGGTATTGGAACTGTGCGTAGAATGCATGGCAGGCACAATATAAGAGATTTAGTTGCAACGTCCAGCTAGTCGATTATTATATTTACTGTAGGAACAGTGATAAAAGGTCTGGGACAAACATATGGTACTTTTCTTTATATTTATGATTCCAACATTGTAATAAATTTTAAAGGCCTATATTAAAACAATGTTCATTTGGAACATTACACTAATGTTTTGGCACAACATAAAACATTGTATGGTAATTTTTAACAATATGTTAAGATTAAGAAGTACCATATCAAAATAATGTTTACTCTCAGTGTTGAACCAATGCTTTCTTTATAACACACAATGTTATTTAATAATTTTCAACATTAATGTAACATTCCAATGTGGCATTTAACGTTACTGCCATTATTCTAGTGTGCAATGTGACCTGTGATCCATCCACCTCGTATGAACGCTATTATAATCTAGCGCCTTTTACATGGCGTCCTTTCCGTGCGCATGTTTGTTTCTGTGAGTGCCTCCTTTACATTTTGCGACCGGAGCCTCGGTGCGGTGGTTCAGCGGGTAGTGCTCTCGACTGCTGAGCCCGAAAACGCGGGTTCAATCCCGGCCGATGCGGCCGCGTTTCGATGGAGGCGAAATTCAGAAGGCGCCTATGTACTGCGCGATGTCAGTGCACGGTAAAGAGCTAAAGCGGCTGTTTGGGCTTGTTGGTCAGTGAACATGGTAAAAGAATGCAGCGCGAAAAAAACACAAGGACGAACAGAAATGGACAGGACAGGGCGCTGACTACCAACACATTTATTCAGAAAGATGAGCAGCTTATATAACGCAGTCCAACACCCACGTGACCAAGAAAATAGCAAACGCGTTCAACTATCTAATACAAAAAAACAAAACGAAGTACACAATATCAAAGTGATACATATCTAGGTAACGCAAAGTCAGCCAAGAACCGATAAAACCGATAGGACCACGACGAACCGTAAGGTGCACGCATGGAAAATGATCAGTCAGCGACCTTTGCCGCCAATGCAGCACGAGGCAAAACGAAAACGAAAATAACAATATAGTCACCGAACACTAAGTAAAAGACGAAGCTAAAAGCAGGGTCGCGCAAAAGCTGAGTCAACCGTTCACAGTCAAACTGAGTCAAAAAAGTTGAAAGTTCTCTAGAACAAGAATTAAAAGCAGACGTGATTAAAAAAAAAAGACGTGTTTATAGTGGGCCTAGAAAACTGGACTCCTTGTCTGTAAGTAAAATTGAAGGCGTGCTGACGCACTTGTCTCCAGCTTTGGCTACCATCCTTGCCTCAATGATGACCCTTTCAATTTCTGTCCACGCCCGTGCTCTGACAACCGTGCGCGTGTAATATGGTTCGCACCCTTTGCAAGACTTGCAATGGTCGTCCAAGTGCCCGCCGCTTTTGTTACGGACCCTCCGGCGGTGTTCAAACAATCTCTCGTTGAGACACCTGCCGGTTTGCCCAATATACACGCGTCCACACTTCAAGGGAATCTCGTAAATGACACATGTAGCACAATGTGTGAGTGGTTCTACATGTCTAATAGGGCAAACCTTTTTCTTTTGCTTAGTCAGCAGTGTACACACTCGTGACAATTTGCACGGGGCTGAGAAGACAAGGTTTACGTTGTTTCTTTTTGCAACCTTCTTTAAATTGTGAGACAGCTTGTGAAGATACGGGATGACGGCCAAGGGAGGTCGTTTGGCCTGTTCTAGCTTGCCTGCGTCTTTGCCTTGCACTTTCAATTTCTGGAGAAGAGTCTCTAAAACGCTACTCACTAGTGTTGGTGAGTAGCCAGCACTGTAAAGACGTTGGACTTGGTTGTTAACACTGCTCTGCATCGTATGGGGACAGCTTTTTGTGAGCGCTGCCTGGATGGCAGAAGAAACAATGCCTCGCTTGATCAATTTCTGTGAGCGCTGTCATGCGGAAGAAGACCTTTCTTAGAGTGAGGGTTGTACGTCCAACAGAGGTGGGTTTGTTCAAAACTAAAAAAGTAAGTCCAAAAACTGAACATCCTTGCCTCTCGGCGGTTCACAGGTAATGTTCAAAACTAAAAAAGTACGTCCAAAAACTGAACATCCTTGCCTCTCGGCGGTTCACAGGTAAAGTTCAGTCCCCCAAAATGGGATTTGAAAAGGGCGACAATTTCAAGAATGACACGCTCCACAGAACCAGGTGGGCAACTTCTGAGGACGATCATAAAATCATCCACATACCGGAAGACCGAATGGGCCACATCACCCGGGAGAACCTGGCTAATGCGCTTATCGGCTGCCGCCAGGTAGATATCACACAGGACTGGCGCGATTGATGACCCGATGCATACGCCATTAATTTTGCACGAAGTACTGACCGCTGTACTGAACAACAGTAGATTCAAGGTAGAACTGAAGAAGGCGAAGGAAATTGTCGCTGCTCACACCCGAGCTGTTCTGGAAACGCACTTCACCCGACTGTAGGATCACGTCGCGCACCGCTGCGTATAGACCACCGTGCGGAACGGAATAAAACAAGTCTTCAACGTCAATTGTAAAGCCAGTCGTAGCGTCTGAACTGCCTTTGAAACGCTGTAACACCTCTGACGAGTTCCTTACCAGAAAAGGGTCATCTAAAGGAAGGCCATTCAAGTGGCGTTGTAGGTAGGCACCAACTTCAGCCTGCCACATACCTTTTTCCGAGATGATGGTCCTCAGAGGGCAGTCAGGCTTATGGGTTTTGCCTGTAAAGAAGTCTTCCAAGAAGCAGTTTCGGGCCTTTTCTGCCGATGATCTTATTCTATCGAGATGGAAACTTGTCAGTAGCTTCAAAGCCAAAGTTTTCTGTCTGCTGGGGCGGAATTGAACTTTCTTGAAATTCTTTTCGAGCGCTACCTCAGCCTTCTCCTTGTACAAGTGGTCAGGGAGGATGACAAATCCGCCTTCTTTGTCGCTTTGCAGAGCCATAAGGTTTCCCTCCTTGAGGCGTTTAGCAATGGACACGATGGGAGGCTTAGCATGCGTGAGCGAGGCCCCACAGCGACGTAGAACATCGACGCCATCCCCAATGACTCGTGCCTTGTCTTGCTCTGGTACTCGTTGTGCCATCTGCCGCACCATAGCCAGGAGCTGGTACTTGTTTGAAGGTGGTTGAAAGCTGAATTTGGGACCCTTCTGTAGGACCTTCAAATCCTGAGACGAGATGCATGCACCTCCGAGAACGGTGACGTTGGTCGTAGACGACAAGGAGTCCAGTTTTCTAGGCCCACTATAAACACGTCTTTTTTTTTAATCACGTCTGCTTTTAATTCTTGTTCTAAAGAACTTTCAACTTTTTTGACTCAGTTTGACTGTGGACGGTTGACTCAGCTTTTGCGTTGCGTTTTGTATTGTTTTGTTATGCGTTTGGCCCCGACCCTGCTTTTAGCTTCGTCTTTTACTTAGTGTTCGGTGACTATATTGTTATTTTCGTTTTCGTTTTGCCTCGTGCTGCATTGGCGGCAAAGGTCGCTGACTGATCATTTTCCATGCGTGCACCTTACGGTTCGTCGTGGTCCTATCGGTTTTATCGGTTCTTGGCTGACTTTGCGTTACCTAGATATGTATCACTTTGATATTGTGTACTTCGTTTTGTTTTTTTGTATTAGATAGTTGAACGCGTTTGCTATTTTCTTGGTCACGTGGGTGTTGGACTGCGTTATATAAGCTGCTCATCTTTCTGAATAAATGTGTTGGTAGTCAGCGCCCTGTCCTGTCCATTTCTGTTCGTCCTTGTTTTTTTCGCGCTGCATTCTTTTACCACGGTAAAGAGACCCAGGTGGTCGACATTATCCCGAGCTCTCTACTACTGCGTCCCTCATAGCCTGAGAAGTCTTTGTACTCTAAACCCCATAAAAAAACCGAATACAAATTTTACGACCGGAGTGGCGAGTGTCCCTTAATTCCCTTCAGAAGTTGCGCGGCGTTCTTTTCACCCCCAAAGTGCGCAGTCGGGAACACTGCGGCAAGTAAGCCCTTGCACGTGTGAGCGCCTCGGTGTTTGTTTGTGCTTCGGTGTTTTTAAGTGGCCGGTTGTCAACAGAGCTGAGAACAACCAAGACAGCGGACGAGAGAGCGACGAGCGGCGAGCAGTGTGTGTGCAGTTGCTCGACTGTGAGAATGCGCGAGCAAGATCGAGCGAGCATTTATCCTGTAAATAAGTTTTCGTTGTATATATAGCCATTTTTTGTTTTCAATGTACACGTTCAACTGTTTTTCCAATCAATGTGTATATATTTTCTAACGCTACCGACCACGAGGAACTCCATAGCCAGCTTTGTCTCGCGCGGTCCCGAATGATGGGCATCCGACGCTTCTTCAAGCGTCAGCGGTTGTCTAATGAAGCGTTATCCAACTGCGCCCTTGAAGATTATGGTGTGACATGTGACAACGCTGTAGGATGTGACCAGAGTGATGCAAGATTTCATCACCGGACAGTAGCTGATGTCGTCGACTCCACGGAAGAGATACCGCCAACTGTGAGCCCCATGGTGACGCAGCAGGCCGAGATGATTCCCTTTCTCCTTTCTTATGATTGAAGTCCGGATTTGACCAGAGCGATGTAAACTTTCATCACCGACAGTAGCCGATGTCGTCGACTCCATAGAAAGAACTCCTCCAACAGCGAGCTCCAGTCACGCAGTAAGCCAAGATGATTCCTTTTCTCCTTTCTTAGGATTGAAGTCCGGATTTGACCAGAGTGATGCAAGGTTTCATCACCGACAGTAGCCGATGTCGTCGACTCCATAGAAGGAACTCCTCCAACAGCGAGCTCCAGCCAGGCAGTAAACCAAGATGATTCCCTTTCTCCTTTCTTAGGATTGAAGTCCGGATTTGACCAGAGTGATGAAAGCTTTCATCAACGGACAGTAGTTGATGTCGTCAACTCCATGGAAGGGACACCGCCAACAGTGAGCTCCAGTCACGCAGCAAGCCGAGATGATTCCCTTTCTTCTTTCTTAGAATTGAAGTCCGGATTTGACCAGAGTGATGCAAGCTTTCATCACCGGACAGTAGCCGATGTCATCGACTCCATGGAAAGAACTCCACCAACAGCGAGCTCCAGTCACGCAGTAAGCCGAGACGATTCCCTTTCTCCTTGCTTGGGATTTAAGTCCGGAGACAACAGCCAGAAAACAATTAACTTGCCACAAGAATATGACTTAGGAGAGTTCCTAGGCAAAGCTAAACTCACTGGCATCCCGGACATTTTGAAGTTACGTCTTCTTACTAAGCCATGGTCGCCAAATGTTACATACGACTTTAAGAAGGATGTAATACCTGGAAAGAGGCCTTTTTGCCACCAATGGCTGGGAGATTACGCCCCTTGGCTTGCGTACTCAGCGACAGCGAATGGCGTCCTTTGTAGTTTTTGCGTCACCTTTTCCTCCGCGTGTTCACCGGGGTACTGAAGGTAGTTTTATCGTGCGTGCTTTCAGTAACTACAGAAAAATGCACGATGCGTGCAGGCATCACGTAAAATCCCAATGGCACCAGGAGGCAATGACGGCCTCACAGAACATTATGGATGGGATGAAAGGCAAGCAGCTACCCGTTGTACAGCAGCTGAACAGAGCACTGCATGAGCCAGTTGGAAGGAATCGTGAGAAACTATTTCCAATAGTTTCCACCATTGTCCATTGCACGACGCATGACTTGCCAATTCGCGGCAAGCAGTCCGATAGTGGAGTCTTCAATGATCTCCTTGACTTTCGGGTAGAAGCTGGAGATACACGACTTCAGGAGCACTTCGCTTCTGCTGGCAATGCTAAGTACAGTTTTGTCCGCGTCCAGAACGAGATCATCACAATCTGTGGCGACATCCTGAGAGAGCAGATAGTTGCCGAAGCTAACACAGCGTTTGCTTTTTCCGTTCTTGCTTACGAAACTGTAGATATTTCAGGAAAAGAGCAGATGTCTATAGGCGCTCGCATTACTGACAAGGCGGGAGCCGAAGTGTTCGTTCGAGAGCAGTTTTTGGGATTTGTAGAGCTGGAGCAATTAAAATCCGCTTGCATCGCCGCTGCAATCTTGAAGCTATTGACGAATGCCGGGCTGATTCTTTCAAACCTCGTTGGACAGGGGTACGATGGATGCTCTACAATGGCTGGAAAAGAAGCTGCAGTGAACAAAATAATACAGAAACAGTTCCCGAAGCCACTATTTTTCCACTGCGCAAGTCATAATCTAAATCTCGTCATCAACGATTTGAACGACGTCTCTGAAATTCTAAACACAATTGTTATAATCAAACAAACCCTAAACTTCTTTCGCGAGAGCGTGCTCCGGAGAAAATAGGTGCCCAACATTCCGATGCTGTGTGAGGCAAGTTGGTATGCAAAATAAAAGTCTATTAGGATCTTCTCTCAGCATTAGATGGCCATAGTCGTAGCACTCGATGAGCTCGCGTCAACGGAATCATGCTCGAACGCTGCAACTAGACGAGCTCACATCCTCTACAGCGCAACGACAAACTCATCTCATCGTCTGCTTGCACATTGTAGCAAAGTACAGCGCTCAGCTCGAACCAGTTACGAACATCCTGCAAGGTGTATCCATGGACTTCCATTCTGTGCATGACCACATCAATGACCTGCAGCGTATTTTTCGCGGCCACCGGACAAACGCTGTAGAGGAGTTTTCTGACATCATGAATGCAGCAAGGGAGGCTGCCAATCACTTAAATGTGGTGAAATCTGTACAAAGCAAGTCTCTCGTCAGGCCCACCAAGACGACTACGGGATTCAGTCGCCGGAGGAATACTACCGTGTGGCGATATATGTGCCGTACTTGGACTCTCTCACTGCTTCTTTAGCTCGCCGCTTTTCTGAAAGCAATGAGAGGAGCTTCAAACCTCCAGTTGCATCCATCAAAAATGAAGCGATTGAGCCGTATTGAGTTCGCAACTCCAATGCTTTTACGGCATCGACAACTTAAATGTGGAGACTTACAGCTACTCAGCAACATAGGTATGACTTAAAAGGACTGAGCAGAACAAACGATCACTCAAATGAGGCAGAAAATTTGCAGTTAAGAATTTTAAAACTCATGGGACCTCATGCTAGCCACGGTGACACACACGACGTGCGTGCACCAGCGAAGATGTGCGGCGACATACGCGATGTGCATGCACCAGTGAAGATGTGTTTTCATTCGGTGCCTGCGCATAGAACCGATCGGCGAGGCAAGCGACGCGGGCCGAAAACGCCGCACGACGGTGCCGCTCGCCGCCGTCGCCGCTCGCCGCCGTCGCCTGGGCTTGTGCGGCCGAGCGAGAGCATCACGCCCGGTGAGGCGACGGCCGGAAAAACTGCGCTTGTTTACCTTATCCGTATAGAAAAAATCGAGACAAGCGGCTACATATCATATCTTCACACTTTGTTACTAATCAGTGAGGAACTTTTGCCATATTCTTGAATTTCGGTTGACGGTGGACCGCCGGCCCCTTTCGTGGCGAGGCCTGAGTGTACGCAGGATTCGTGTGTGCGATTTCGGCGATTGCGGAGAGCGAATTCGCAAATTTTAGCGCCTGCAAATAGCTGTAGAGCGTAGTTTTGGCTACAGTGCCCTCCAAGCGAGGACTGCCTACATCGCAGGACGCGAGTACAATAAGGGGAAAGTGCCTATATATGTGACCCGGTCCGCATAACATGTGCAGTAGGCAGCCTGCAGCAGCCGTCGGCGTCGGCTGTGGACAACAAATCTGGTTGTTTTCATTATTTCAAGTAATTTCCGAACGTATTTTTAGCTAAACCGATCTAAAATTAAATTTTGGTGACATAAGAGAAAGCAGATACAATTAGCGGAAAGCGCCGGTATATCCTACGCGAAGCGTTTCCCAAGCAGGCGATATAGCATCATCGGCGCTTATTGGCGTGTTATCATGGTGTGTAAATGAGTAAAAGTGCAATTTGTGAGCAAGCGTACGTAATATTTAAGGTAAGGATAACCCGCCTGGCGTTTTATGCATCACAAACGATCGAGCAGTACTGTTTGCGCACAGCCAGATGTAAGCAACCTCAGCGAGATCGAGGCTGCAGTTGTCGTAATCGTCGCACTCCTGGGGCACAATGCGCACACACAGCAAAATGCTGTAATATTATTTCGAAGCACTCATTTAGACGGCGGTGACTATTCATCGGTGCGGACAGTGAAAGTATTCGAGTCACGTAGGGTTTTGCAAGCGGCTTCGTTCCTGCAAAACGGTTCTCTGAGTAGAAGGAAATTTATGTTCGACTTACAAACGCGTACATGCAGCGCGGAAGTCGTCGCACTCCGCACTTTTCTCTGCTCCTTTCGTGCCTCAAGGTTACTGTAGTGCACCTTTTGATAATTTGAATTTAATTATCGAGCGATGAATAGCGGACAAGAACTTGGCAGCTAGCTACAAAACGCCGCGGCTTTCAGGGCGCACATCGGCGAAGGCATGCACGGCACATGCCGCTTTTCACATACGGGAGCACTTGACTGCTCAAAAGAGACCACACTCATAACATACGAACAGCATGCTTCTAAGCGTAAATAATAAAGCAGCTAGGGGTCCATCGATTTCTGTTTCCTCAACAATCGGAAAGTGGGCGCCACGAGCAAGTCCGCTTTCCCAAGGATCCCTCCGCTCGCGTACTAAGTTGAAGGCTTCCCAAAAGAGAACACGGCAAATACATTTTATTTCGTTAAGCTAAAAGGAAAAACTTTTCGAGCGACCGCTGTCTACGGTGTGCATGCAAGCACCTCAACAGCTCGCAGCAGATGACGGGTGGCATGTATGCGCTCGTGACGTCACCCATCAGACGTTGCCAGACCAGCAAGCAGTTCGCAAAAGAAACAAAAAAATTAGTTAAAAAATTAACCGCACAGAATCAACTGAAAATTGGAGGCAATTGTAATTTAACATGTTTGGAATTAAAGGCGATAAGCGGGGTATGCGTGCAAATAGGCTGTCATGGCCCCTTTAATGTGGTAATCGTAAAAAGCGAAAGGCGTATGCTTTCGCACTCCGAATCAATCGTCCCTCAGGATTTTTTTCTTTTTTTTTTCAATATGCCATCCGCCTGCTGTGTTCATTTGTCTTAGTGACTTCCTTCCCTGTGCCAATTTTTAAATATTTTTGCCACTAAAAGCCGACAAAATGGAACAGCAGAAAAGTGAAACGCTTGACAACCCCTCAAGTATCACGTGGCCTTGTTTAAAATGCTTAGCCTTAAATATTAAAATTTTCTGCATCATTGGAAGTGAATACTTATTTTGTTCAATAATTTTAAGCCATATTAATTTCTATAAGTTCTTAAGCAATAGCAATTGTCAGTCATTATTCCCAGTTTTAAACCTTTTTACCTTTAATTATAGTCATCTCTAATCATTATACCACTAACTACACAGTAATTACGCACAATCGTTAGGGTGATTAGTCGGTAACATCATAATACACTAAATTCAGTGACACTAATAATGTATTTATTATAATTCTACCACATATGATGAAATAATCACGCATAGACTACTGTGCTGAGGTTGCATACAGATGACGAAGGTCGATCTTTACCGATAAGGCACTCCTTTCATGACCCTTTGCAAAAACCCTTCATCACAGCCACCAAACTGGTTTTGGGGTCAGAAATGGGGTGCAGCAAAGTAGACACATATGCCCTGAACAACACATATGCCCTGAACAATGTCAGGTTCCCTGCCTTCACGTTGCCGCGATCAAGGAATTAGGCGCAGTTCTGCCGAGCCACTGCTTTTGTTGGAGAAGGGTGAAATTCAGCCGTAAGATTGTTTGCCAGGTACGAGCAAAGTAGTACAAGGCGTAAAATATTAGAATATAGAGGTGCACCCAATTTCTGAGCCACTGCCATGGTGAAGGGGCATTTGCTGTGCAGGAAAGTTGATTTTCGAAATTTTGCATATGGTGTACGAAAAAATCACTGGTCTAGTATTAGAAGTACTAATCACCACAAAGGAAATAAAAATCAACAGCTCGAAATATTTCGATGCCATTATATTGGTACTAAACAACTGTCTGTCAACAAATGAAATCTTAAACTTGCCGTGCAGCCTTCATGCCTTTACTTACAGAACCTCGGATAAAAACTACGGTGCAACGATCTCTGACGTGTTCGCTTTCATTAGTAATCGGTAACATAGACATTTGCAGCGTTACGCAGATTACGAGCAGCAGAGGGCTAGATCATAAAGGTCCGGGCACCACTGCAACGCACGCATGTATTGTGTTCTGTTCAGATCAAGACCTTATATTCCTTGCAACTTAGTCTCTTTACACTAAATATGCGATTCATGACCACAACTGCGCGTCCTGAAGTGTATGTTGGCTAAGCATTTTAAACACAGTGCATGGCACTGTGGTATATGCTGGCATAAACTGTTTGGTTTATAGGTGTTTAACGCCGTAGTGAAGGGCTCCGGGAATTTCGACCACCTGGGGTTCTTTACCGTGCACTGACACCGCACAGTACACGGGACTCTAGAATTTCGCCTCCATCGAAATTCGACCGCCGCGGCCGGGATCGAATCCGCGGCTGGCATAAACGATCGTACATACGTGAAATAGAAATGAATGCCTACAAAAACTCTAACGCCGTTTTTAGCATGCACGTTGGGTATTATTTTAAACCACCACACTTACTTATGGGGCAAGCAGCAAGGAAACAAAACAAGGAATATAGTACTTACACTGCATAGGCGTGAAGTGTTGGCCGGCTGCCACTTGTCACGTTTCACCTTTACAGTCCACAAGAGTTTTCTTTTTGGATCTCTCGGAAATGAAAACATTCTCGAGCCATTTCGGGAGTGATTTGTGCATGCAGGCACGCAACACCCTGGCATGTCTTCCGCGTTTTGAGGCCAAGGAAAATTGCAATCGATGGGAAACAGGCCGCTGCACATGCAACTGACGCAGGTGGGACAGGGAGTGGGCACAAATATGGCGCGCGCGCCCTCGCCGAGGCACCACTGACCCCCTTCAAAGGATGTCCCGACCCTCGACGGAGCGGTAGAGGGGGAGCGCACATCGAGGCACCCTAAAAAAAAACATGACAGCAGCACTGCCTGCCAGCTGGTCACTTCTGGTGCACTGGAAGCCGGGGAAGCAAGCGTTTGTGAGCGTGTGCGCACGCGTGTGTGTACGCGCGTGGTGTCGTACACGTGCACGTGTGTGAGTGGTGATACAATGCACCGAGGGACAGTAATGCTTTCACATTCCCACACATGTGCAGTCAAGTGACTGTATGACGCACACAATAAGATGCGCACCCCCAGCTCAATCCTCCGACCTCTATTTGGCACCTGTTTTCCCTACATTTGTACCGAAACTGTGATGCAACAGTTTGTCGTACAGCGTTCTGGGTGGTTGAAATGTGTGATTTTATTAAACAATCCAGGTATCAAATTCAAAACACTAGAGCTTTGAATTATTTTCTTGAGATTAGCTTTTTGCTTAGGTAACAAAATGTTAATGGTCTACTTTTTTGTTATGTGGAGGAATTCTGTGAAACCCTAAATGTGGGCGGAACTTCACTGTAGATTTAAGCTGTATCCAACTATTGCCCGAGACAGGGACTCAAGCCGATGACATAAGCACTTTCAATCGCATGCCTTCCCACAGTTTCGTATCAAAATTGGGATGCAACCGTTCGTCGTGTGTTCCGGGTGGCGTAATAAGCGTGGTGCATGCATGCGTGTCGGCATGTGGGTGGTCATGCAATGCACCCAGGGACAGTAATGCTTTCACATTCCCACACATATGCAGTCAATGTCTCTGCCGAAATTTTTTTCTTGAAACATACATTTGTACACACGTAACATGCTCGCATATCCTTTTTGAGTTAGTCTCAAGGAGAGTCTCAGTATTACTACAAACGTCTTCAGTCACACAATGAACCACAAGATGGTAGGATGCATCTCAGCGTTTATTTTAGTTCACAGTCAAATTTTAAAACCTAAAATTTGCCAAACATCCTGAAATCTGTTGTCACAGTATGAAGCCTGCATGCCGCTGAACAATGTGGAGCTATGAATGTTGCATTTGCCCATGAAGCCAGATATTGTGAGCTGAAATTAGCCCAACATTCCTCACTACAGGGTGAGCACACAAAGGAAGCACCTCAATTAGGACTGAAGAGGGAAAACCCCCATTTTAGCAGGTGGTCGATATCATGCATTAGATGGCCATACATTAATAAAAAAATTGGCTAAGGGCTTTGCTATTTAATCTGCATAGTCACGAGTACTTCAATACCAAGTAAAGCATTTCTTTTGCGGGACACACCTGTATGTTTCATAGGCCATGAGCTTAAATGATCGGATACTGAATACTGAAATCATGCCACCATTAAGTATTGTTCAAGATGTAAAAATGCATTCCAATGTCAGAAATATACAATGTTGAAACTTTGTACTAACAATGCAAAAACTATTTTTGTTTTAATAACGACTGCACAGGTGCTGTAATTATTCAATGTTGAAACCTGGTACATACAATGCAAAAACTATTGTCATTTGAATGACTGTACAGGTGCTGCAATATGCAGCTAATACAAACAGAGTAACGTTGAGACCTGTTACAAAATACAAAAATATTGTCATCTGAATGGCTGTACAAATGCTGGCAAAACACAATGTGCAGCCAATACTAACACATTAAATTTTGTAGTAGCAACTCTTCCATTCTCTGCCAGAAAATAGAAGGTTAGTTGTGTTAGTGTGACTGCATCAACAATTCTGATCTGCATATGCAGAACATACCTCTTAAGTTAAACTTGAACACATGCGGAAAGAGTCGGAACACTGCCACATGTTTTACAATATCCTGGCTATGCCTTTGCACTGAAGTCTGCACAGCACTACTGCAGCTGAATTAATTTTTTTTTTGTCGTGCAACATAATGAATATGTTTCAGAAGCAAGAAGATTTGCATGGTAAAACTTATGCCAACAATAACCCATGCATGCAATTTACCTGTGCTAGCATTAACATTAACATCTCATATGACAGCATATACGTTAGAAGCAGCACAATACAGCCTCTAATGAATGAAATGTCAGCCGATGTTTCATGTTTTATGGCCCCCTTCAGCCAGTGTTCCTTGCTTTATGCACGCTGTTGACAGACCATCCCACTACTTCTTCTGCTGACGAAGATACTTGACCACCTGCAAAGAGAAGAGAACTATTAGATAGCAGGGGTGCAAAGATTACCTCCCCGTGTACCCTGGCCAAATATAGGACCAGTACAAAAAAAAAACTACACAAGGAGCAGCATGCAAGACAGCAACAGTCATAGGACACATGTAAATTATGCAATGAACACATCCGTTTTCTATTCCTTGTGCTCTGTCCTTTGCACTGCTCCAAACTGCTGAGCTGTTCATCTCAGCGACTGTCAGCTAAACAAAAACACTATACACCAATTAAACAGTTCCATGAGGATAAAAGTAAAAACAGCCTGCAGTATATGTAGCTAACATGTCTTTCTGAGCAAAAACCATGTACTAAAAGACACAGAAGTACAGCCTCAAGCATTAGGGTTATCAGTTGCCATCGTGTCACTAAATCACAATTACTTCCATCTCCACTACTAAGGTATGACTCTGTGGGCAAATTCACACAAAAGCTTATCAGTTTAGGCAGGTTTAATATGCTTAAAAATGCTGCTTACAGCAATCACTTCGTTCATACATTTCTACAATGTCAAAGCCATAGTACAAGACTGCAATTATTCCAAGTACAATTTGGAATAGTTGCAACAAAAGCAGTTGCTATGCAGTCCTTTCTAACATCACAGTGGCAGACATGGGTCATCATCACCCAAAGCTATTCAGACATTCCCCCACTTCGGTGTTAGGGCACATTGGACGCATTAGTGCACTTAGTAAACAGAGCCGAGTGGCACCTTTAGGTTTAAGCACCACTGGCAAATTGCAAAACCTGGCAGAAATTATCCTCCAAAGTTACACACTGCCTTTTTACACCAAAACATCATTAAGTAGCGGGAAACAGATTTTCATGAAGGGAAATGCACACACATTACCTTGGACAACTTGACTACACTTGCAGGAGACAAATTTTCAATTTCAGTGAGCACCGACTGAAGCACTGGGTTTCTTTGTTTGGCTCCGTCTGCAAAAACACCAAGTACCACCAGTCCACAAAAGCTCCCCTGATATCAAGATACACGAGAACACTAGCATGCTAAACAGACCTTAACGTCAGAAGTAGAAAACCTCCTAATCCATCTAAATTCAACTGAACCGGCCATACAATTTACAGTTGAACGTGAGCAGCAGGGCAGTCTGCCTTTTCTCGACGTTCTAGTCACAAGGCACGACAAAGGCTTGAGGTTCTCGGCATACAGAAAACCAACCCACACGGGACAGTACCTCCATTTCAATTCGAATCATCCCACTCCCCACAAGGCATCTGTCATTACATCTTAGTTGAAGAGAGCCGATACCATATGTTCTTCACATGAAGAAAAAAGAACCGAGTAGTCTCCGATCTCCAAAAAAAATGGGTACTCCAGTTCATTCATCCGACGAGTCAGCCAAAAGCAAAAAAGCAAAAACAAACAGCTCTATTCCTTCCGCAAGCACACGCCAGAACCAGAAACGTGTTTCCATACCATACGTGAAAGGCGTGAGCGAGACGCTGGCCCGAATTCTCAGCAAAGAAGAGGTGATAACAACGCACAAACCGGCTACCACCATCGGACGCTTCCTCCCCCCGCCCGAAAGACCGTCACCCAAAAGAAAGGGCCCAAGGGGTTGTATACAATATTCCCTGCTCAGTCTGCCCGGCCTCGTACGTAAGGGAAACGAAGAACTTCGCCAAAAGAATGAGGTAACACAAAGCGGACGTCCGACAAATGAACCGTCAGCGCAGCGCGGTGGCCAAACACTGCAAAGAATGTGACCACCGAATTTACTTTGACGGCACTATTCTACTGGAGACCGAAGCTAACCAGCGCAGGAGGCTTCTGCTGGAGTCATGGCACATACAACAGACACGAAGGAATGTTAATCATTCCCTGGGGACACTTCCTTCGTCTTAAATCCATGGTTTGCGGCCATTGACCCAGAGGTATTCAACACGAGGGCTTAAAAAGCCAAGCTGCGCCTCGCCCATAGTCACACCTTGAAGAAGAAACCAAGCCGGTCCCGAAACGTCGCGTTTTTCAAAAATTAACCTGGTTGGCGTGAGTCATCTTTCTACTAAATTAATTTCCCAACCAGACAGGCTTCTGTCAAATGTTTTCTTTTAAGAATTACTTAAATAAAAGAATTTTCAATCGCTGCCAGTCATCTCGCAACCAAATGCACACCCCTGACGTTCACAGAAACAAGCTTAAACTCTAGAGGCAAGCATACAGCATAATCTTCAAAGGCAGACATGTTTTGCATGAGTCAGACTGGTCTGCCTATGGCTGCCTAACTTCAAGTGCTAGTGAGAAGGACCAACTTTACCTTTTCAAAAACAGCTTAAACAGACACTACAAAGTCCGGCTGGATTGAGATAATACTGTACCAAGGCCACAAACATGCAATTTTTAGAGAGAAATGAGCTTGGATAACAGAGAAAATCATGTGAAGGCATAAGAATAGCAACGCCCCTTAAGAATTGCGGTAACTGCACCTGTCCAAGTGAGATCTTTGCCAGCCACAATTGGCTCTTCGCTTTCATACGCAACACTATATTGGACAGGAATTTCCATGTACAGTCAAACCTGGATATATCGAACTCGAATGGATCACGAAATAGACATATTGATAATTTGATGTATAGGAAATGGCAATAGACAAGCTTATCTATTACCTAAAAGCGAGAATACACTGCACCCACGCTACTTAAGCGCTTGAAGCAACATGCCACCTGCCGGCGTCCTGCAAGCAATGGCCCAATTGCCGGATGAGTGGAAACTAGTGCGAATAGTGGTTTTTCGGTTCAAAGAAAATTTGAAGCAAATAGCAATTTTTTTCGAATGATTTTGAAGTGAATAATTCGAATACTTCAGGCACACAAAAGGTTAATGGCACAACAAGCATTTTCGTTGGTTTTAGTTTGGCTTTATGGGGTTTAACATCCCAAAGCGACTTAGGCTATGAGGGACGCCGTAGTGGAGGGCTAAGGATAATTTCGACCACCTGGGCTTCTTTAACATGCACTGATATCGCACAGTACACGAGCCTCTAGCATTTTGCCTCCATCAAAATGTGACCGCTGCGGCCGGGATCAACCCAGAGTCTTTCGGGTCAGCAGCCGAGCACTATAACAACCAAGCCACCGAATAGGCATTTTCAAAATTTTTTGTTTTATACACACAATGCCATTACATCAAAAAATAATTTATTGAAGCTTTGTCACTCAGTGAAGCTGTGTCGACTTTCTGCAAAAATGGCCATTGGAAAGTGGGGGAGCCGACCTACATGCAGCACAGACGTATCTGTGAAGTGTGAGACCAAAGTGTCTCATGCTAGCTCTCCTTCGTGCTCGTGCCATCGAGTTTGTTTAGCGAATTTCACGCAGAGAACGGTGGCTGTGGCAGCTGCAGTCAGCTCAGATTCGTTCCGCAGAAGTCAAGGAAGACGCGCATCCTCCGATTAGAAATTTTTAGCGTAGTGCAATCCACTTTCGCGGAGAGCCACTGCGCATACGCTGATCACCCTAAGAACGCCACAAGGTGCCGGACAGCTGTTAACACGCCTGCCCCTTCCGGAACAATTAACGTGCACACACCGGCGTCACGCGGAAGCGGATTGCGCTATACTAAATATCTGTATTGACGCACGCCACCGTGCCGGTTATGGTGCATGCGCACCGCAGATAGTGCAACCATGGACACTTGGCAGGTACAGATCTTGATGCCGCGCTTCCGTCTGCTCGTGTCGTTTACAAGAGCATGCGCAGAGCAGCTCCAGCATAAACGCGAGAGCACAGGAACGCAGCGAGCGCCGTAGGGCCATCCTGGAAGAAGTACGCTGAACCGAAACCACACACAACAAGAGTTCCAGAAACGTTATTCGTTCGAGACGAATACTTCGAATTTTCGAACACCAAACGTTCGAATTGAATCGCATATTGAATACTTTACTTTTCGATCGAATATTCAAGATTATATAATACAGTAAAAGCTCGTTAATTCGAACCCGAAGGGGACCGGAAAATTGTACGAATTAAGCGATGTTCGAATTATCGAATGGGTGCTAGAATCAGTGGTTATAGTGCCCTGCCACACGGGCAGAACCTGAAGCACTCACATCTAGACTCGTTATTGTGAGCTAGGTGCAGCCACTACACGTTTGTGGCTGGCGATTCTGAGAATTTAATTCATCTGGTCCTAATGGCAAATGAAATAAATTGATCAGCCAGTTATGCACCAGAAACAAGTACTGGAATGCATTTGCGTCAGCAGCTAGCATTAGTGCCGGAATATATGTTGCTATTTATGCTCCAAAACATGTTTATTTACAGGGAAGGGTTGTCAAAATTAAAAGCAATCGGCGAAGTGCATTTGCTTGCGTTTTTTCTGCCGATACTCCATCAGCATCATCTACAGCTTGCCCAAAGCTCCTGTGCAACGTCCGAGTTCTCATTTACAGAGAAGTGGCGTGCTGCAACATCCAGCGCCGACGCTACTTCACGTGCACTTGGTGGTGGCAGACTCGCCCCTGCTGTCGGACTCATCACTGTCGGCTGTTCTCACTGCACGTGAGCCCTGCGACGTATGCTCAGTGCATGCAGCCTCAATTATATCGGCGTCACTCAAGGGCTCCAACGCCTCCATGCTGCTGTACACGTAGCTCGCGGCACCAACAAAAGCCGTCATCACCCGAACCGCCATACCAGCCATATTACGTTTACACTACATGATCGTGACCGCGGCACAACGAAAACCTGGAACGGCATGCACCGGAACGTGGCCTCTGTAAAATCTCTGGTAAAATTGGAGCGTGTTTTATTCGCTATGGGTCAACTTCTATCTACGAGGAACGGTGTCAGCCAGTGGCTCCTAGTTCAAATTAATAGTAGCGGATGCATACTTGTTCGAATATCGGGAGTTTTCCCCCATTGAAATATACAGGGTTGTGCCGGGACCCGGGCATCAGTTTGAATTAACCGTAAGTTCGAATTAGCGAGCTTTTACTGTACTCGCACATGCCTAGTGGAAACCTACCGCGCCCAGGACCATGCATCCAATCTGCGGCTGTGGTCTTTCTGACCACACAGGCCATTTGCGTGGTTCATTCAAGTTGAGGCCTAGCTGTACGTTAACGGCATTACATCCCAGATTTGGCAGTTCCTCCTTGTCAAGAGGGAGCTACCCGCCAGCGCCTTCGATCAACTTGCTCTTCCAGCGCCTAGTACGCACCTTTACGACGACCTGAACAACGACCTGACAACCTTTTTGGCGTACCACCTCACTGTCCTGCCACCCAAACTGTATACAACCTTCTTTAGCTACGGACACCCACCCACCTTCGAGCTCCAGTCCCATGGCACCTTCTGCCCAACCCTGCTTGCTGGTTCTCGCGCCTGCAGTAGTGCCGCCACAAACTCTAGCTCATTCTTGCTAGTGGGGGCTAGCTGCAACGCAGAGGAGCTATCTCTGAATGAACGTCCCATATCTTCGGTTGCTTCTCCAATAAGCGGGACACCGTCGCTTCCTGCATCACATTCACTGGACATTCCGTGCTCGTCGCTGGTGAGGCCCAGCGTGCTACACCAGTCGACAGCCATGTGTTCACACCATAACGCTGCACTGTTGCGCAGCCCTGTCTGCTTGAATCGCGTCACACCGCTCGCTGGACACCCGGCACTGATCGCCACCCCTGAGCAATTCCAATAGAGGAGCCAGGAACTGAGATCCATGCTTTTCGTGTGGCATCGCAACCTCTGTGTGTAATATTCATCTCTGCCAGCATTGTCTCCACCATCTCCCCTCACCACTTCAGACTTTCCCATCCCCAACTCTTGCTATGCATTCCGACCACGCTGCGGTTACCTCAGCGTCCACCCTATCTGCAGCCGGCACTCGTAAGTTGCTTGTACTAGCTCCCTATCTGGTGCCTGCAACAGCTCTGTGCCTCAAAGCTCGTGATATAAGCAGCAAGCCCGTCAATGTGCAATCTCATTTTCAACACACTACACCTGGGACTTGCAACGTCGCCCTCTTCTATGGCCGGGCTCACTGTGGCCGCTGTGCATCTCATACCTGTGTGCATCGCATGCTCAACATACATACACTAGTGTAAGGGCCACACTTTCTTTATTTTCTTAGATTTTGACAGAGTGCAGCGCTTACATGAAAGCGACACTTTTCTGCTCAATTTTTCTGACTAAAGTGGAACCAAATTACCCATCCCTCATTTGTGCAACAAGCAGTATTTTACAACAAACTAGCGTGGGCCCAGCAAATCGTTTACACAGATATTGCATCAAAGGTCTGTATGGTTTAGGTTTTATGTTCTATGTGGTTTAACGTCCAAAAGCGACTCAGGCTATGATGGCCACAGTGGAGGGCTCCAGATGATTTCAACAGCCTGGGGTTCTTTAACGTGCACTGGCATTGCACAGTACATGGGCCTCTAGCATTTCGCCTCCATCGAAACGAGACTGCTACAGCCGGGATAGAACCCGCATCTTTTGAACCACAAGCCGAGCGCCATAACCACTAAGCCACCGTGGCGGCTAAGATTTGGATGATGCAACTTGATGATACACCAACTGCCGGAAGCCACCCAGAATACAACAGGTGTTCACCGCATTTATTCCAAAGTAGAATTAAGGCAGAAACATGCAAGTATGACTATGCGATTTCATGCTGAAATGACCGTAATGGCAGTTTTGTTGAGGGTTCAGAACAGCACTCCACGCAAGTGACCCACGGCCGTCAGTGTGAGGCAGCTTTTCGAATGGCCTACTTTCGCACTGACTCTGCTGCCAAAGGCATTGAGGAAATCAATCGCATTATTTCAATGACAGATGACTGTGGTGATGGTAAAGTGGTGACAAGATTAGACCTTTTATGTGAAATGGCAGCAAGCTCCAAGCATCATGCGAGAGAAATTGTTAAATGCAATTTCTCTGCCTTTTTTTTTTTTCACATTATTGGCTGCCAAGTTGGGGAAGCGGCCATTGCATGAGTGTAGGCTGTATACACTGCATTTCCTGCAGCATTGCCCAAGCTATATACACTGTCAAACTAACTTTCAAGAAGGTGCCTCGAAATTGTGAGTCTTTGCATGTGAAATACTGTACAATCTCAAGTAAGGGCTGCACCCGTGTATGGACTGCACCCTCAGTTTTGAACTAGATAACTGAGGAAAAAATATGGTAATAAGTTATTTCTTCATTCGTGTATGGGCCGCACCTACAAAATTGACTACTGAATTTAAAAAAAAAAGTGCGGCCCCTACACGAGTTTAAAATACAAATCAATCAGATCGCTCAGAAAATTACCATAAAACCAGAGCAAATGACTGCATCAGAAGGACAAGTAAAAAAGCATTTTCTCTGGATTGCATGTCAGTCTGCACTGCCTTTGCTCAGGCAACTACCGTATTTATTCAAATCTAGGCCGATAGTTTTTTCAAAAAAACGAGATGTAGAACTCTTATGTCGGCTTAGATTCGAGGATTTCGTTTCGAGGTTTCGTATTCGTAAAATACGAATAAATGTAGCACGCAGGTGGCGCCCCCACAAAACGCCAACGAAAGACAGCACTGTAGCCGTTGCTATCCGTAGCCGTTGCTATCCGTAGCCGATACTGATCAAAGCACACATGAGCACTGGCTGCCATTTTGGCCTTGTTCTGTTCTCGTGCGGTGGCGTGAGCACATTCGCAGCAGTGAAGTTTTCGTGCGTAGTTTTTATCACCAACACCATGGCACCAAACAGGCGGTGCCATTATAGTGCCGCCTTCAAGCGGAAAGTTATAGTCGCTGCAGAGCAGTCGTCAAATCTTCAAGCCGGGCGGGACTTCGGCGTGTATGAGAAGAATGTTCGCCGTTGGAGGGGGCAGCGTAACGAAATTTTTGCTTGCGCGGCAACGAGAACGGCTTTCACGGGCCCCAAGAAAGGCCGCCATCCAGAAGTGGAGGTAGCTCTGGCCGAGTTTGTGGAGACGCAGAGGTCAGCGGCACTTCCAGTGACCACGGAAGTGCTGCAAGCCAAAGCAAGAGAGCTGGCGAGAGAGCAAGGCGTCCCCCGGGAACTGTTCAAAGCCAGCCGGGGCTGGTTGCAGAAGTTCATGAAGCGCTTTGGCTTCAGCCTCCGACGTCGCACGTCCATTTGTCAAAAGCTGCCGGGCGACTTCGAAGAGAAGCTGATCTCATTTCAGCGATTCGTAATAAGGAAGAGGATGGAGCACGGCTACGCCGTAGGACAAATGGGAAACGCTGACCAGACGCCGGTATGGTTTGACATGCCAGTGGCGTGCACCGTGAACGAAAAAGGTGCCAAGGAAGTGAAAGTGCGCTCGGCCGGATACGAAAAGCAGCGCATGACTGTAATGCTGGCCTGCACGGCGGATGGCCACAAGCTGCCGGCGTATATAATTTTTAAGAGGAAGACTCTACCAGCTCGGGAAGTGTTTCCAAGAAATGTGATCGTCCGCGCCAACGAAAATGGATGGATGGCGAGCGATATGGTTGAGCAGTGGATCAGAATGGTTTGGCAGCGGCGTCCAGGGGCCCTCTTGGCCAAACGTTCCCTCCTCGTCCTGGACTCTTACCGTGGACACCTCACTGACGGCGTAAAAGCTGCGCTTTCCGAAGCCGGTACCGACGTCGCCATCATACCCGGTGGCATGACAGGCCAGCTGCAGCCTCTTGATGTGTGCCTCAATAAGCCTTTCAAGGATCGGCTGCGCAAGTACTACGTGGACTGGCTTAGTGAAGAGCGGCGCGAGCTTACACCAACAGGCCGAATAAAGCGCGCCTCACTGGGAGTTGTAGCCACTTGGATAGCTGCAGCCTGGGATGACATCCCAGAAAGCTTGGTTGCACGCTCATTCCGCAAGTGCTGCATCTCTAATGCACTTGATGGCAGTGAAGATAGTGCACTGTTCGAGGAGGCCAGTGATAAAGAAGTCAGCGATGATGATGACGAATGAGCGGGGGCTGATCCCGGGCTGGCGTTGCATATGTCTCCTCGCCCAACGCCGCCTCTCCTCCTCCTCTTCTCTCAAAGCTCCTTTGGCAGCTTTTTTTTTTCAACGGTCCCTCTCGGGGCCATCAATCACGCTTCGGCAGAGCATGCAGGCACGATGCTTCCCGCTGTGTCTCACTCGAGTTCCTCTCTCTACACCAAGTCGCCTATGCGCAGACACATGGTGCAGTCGTTTCGCGCCACGCACTTTCACGTGCGCGGCGACTTAAGAACAGTCGTGTCGCGTCATAAAAATAATTGTGATAATGAGGTATAAACAGTGTTGTTTTTTCGGCCGGCCTACAATCGAGGTAAGTTTTTTTTTTTCTGTGGCCTTCAACTTTCGGGTCTCGGCTTAGAATCGTGGCCGGCCTAGATTCGAGTAAATACGGTAAGTAGAGATAAGCAAGATAAGCAAGGAGGTAAGCTTGGGATAGCAGCTCATATCTGAAATCAAAAGTGCCCCAGTGTTTATGTGATGGCCTCCTCCTAGGAACAGCAAAAGCAAAAGCAAACTGCTTAGCTTCACCTGTGAAGCACTCTGCATTTCCTTTAGTTGCACAAATCGACCATCCTACGCAAGAGAAATTACTGAGCAATGCGGCAAAGCATAGCTGCTGGAACATGCAGTAAGTCTGATACAGCAACCCTGACAGCATTGGTGGTGTCATAATTGTCGTCATTCTTTTGACTGCTCTCTTTTCTAGTACCCTGTTAAAACGCTGAGAAAGCTCCTAGATTCTTTGCCACCCCATTTTTGGAAAGAAATCAGGTTTAACAGATTTTCACAAAATATGTTTGGGGTGCAAGCACTGTGGAATACCTGGTTTAACCTGGAAACAAAGCACACTATGTTTAAGACACTGTGTTACGCTTGCCATCTCTTCAGCAACTGTGCGCACACATGAATCAAGCATGTCAAAAGTAACCGGGTAACCAGGTTTCTTAGCCATGTACTGGAGCACTTATGGCATCTCAAGTTCTAAATCTTAAGAACCCTTGTCCCCACCTTTAGAGACTGGTCTTTGGTGATGCCATAAAGGTTCTACTGTACAGCTGAGAAGTAAACCCTGTTGGCCTGGTTACTTCTGGCAAAGACTGTGCATCATCATTTACATTAACATGGGATCAAAGCTTACAACTTCTGAACACAATGTGGCTCGAAGTTTTTCAGCACTAAGTACACAACCTCTCATAAAATATCATGAATTATATACATCATGAATATCTGACAAGAGCTCACTTGACTTTGATCTGCTTTGTAACTTAGTGTCCCCTCCTCCCACTGTAATGCTTGAATAAATAAATACTAACTAAATGCCCACCTTTTGTGAGGTACGGATGGTCAAGCAATTCCTGTATGGTTGGTCGCTGGTTTGGATTGCGTTGCAAGCACTTCTGCAAAATAAAAGGGGGGGGGGGGGGGGGGCGGAGGAGACGGACAGGTGAATACCAATGTATGAGGCCTGTAGTTTCCGCAAAAAAACCACGGATATGAGCATTTTTCATGCAATTGTGTTTTAGCAGCCGCATTTGTTTTCTGCTGTTTTTTATGACCATCAGTACAACAGCAGTATGATGGAAAAAATTAATATTTCACCTCATTTGCACAAATGTAACGCTAGAGAGGAGTCTGAGAACTTGGGAGAATTTGAAAAGAACTAATATTACAACTATAATGCAATCTCAGACTGTTCAGGCGAACCATAGTGAAGGGCCCCCTCAGACGCCGTGCTGAAATACAGAAGCAGCAGATATGTCGACATTATTTAAGAGGCCACATTTCAAATGCATGCGCCACAACCCAGTGAAGACAAGCCTCCAATACTATAACGCATGCAGTCTGCCACACATCAGCAGCCGCTGTCACTGCTGCCCTGCCGCTACCTGATGTTTTGTACAGCCCAGTCCTGTGCCCGTTTATCCTTCTTTGCTTTCTGTGCTTCACTCAACTCTTTCAGTCCCTTCTCTTTCTCAACGGCCCATGCTGCCTTCTTTCTACAGTTAAACCTAGCTATAACGAAATCGAGAAAAGTGCATTTTTTCGTTACATGCAGGTTTTCATTACATCCAGTTTTTGCATGAAAACTTCATGCAAACCCCTCTTGCTCAAAGTCGTAAACATGCAGAGGCATTTCGCGATCGCATTGACAACAAGTGTGGCAGCCGTCTATGTCACAGTCTATGTCAAGGATCGCACGATGCCACTATGTTTGGGATGGGGAGAACAAGGGAGCTGGGGGAGTAAGAAGCACCCACCTCTTTCTGTGCGCTCTTCTAAAAAAAAAAAGGAAAGTCTTACAGTATGCCTGTCCGCAGTTGCCCTCGGAAACAGAGCACCTCGGTGGCTGTGAATATCGCTCACTTTTGGTGCCGAATGCTCAAGTGCGAACGTGTTCGCCTCATGTTTCTGGCCCTTTCCGCTGCCTCACTCACCATGAGCCTGCTGTAGCCACTTGAATCGCACGAGCAACCAAATGGCGACGGTAATTGCTCGCGCACCACCGTTGCCGTGCCTTCTTTGCTAAATCCTGTTGTGTTGCTTTTGGACGAACTGTCGTATAGTGCCACTTGGTGTGGCGTGATTCTACAGAAGTGAAAGCTGCGCAGACTGCTGCATTTGCCACAGAGAGGCACCCATCGCACTGGAGCATGGCAAGTTGTCACCTGCGTTCACTCATTGCGCTCGAGGAAGTTCTCATGGCAGTTCATGTTTTACTGTCAAGAAACTTTCGTGTGATTTGGCCGAATTTCAAGTAACGCAGCACTAAAGTCACCGACCGGTTTTTCGGACTCAAAGGGACCCGGAAAATGGTCCGAAAAATCCGTGAAGTACAAAAAAACCACTTTATTGAGGTGAAATCGGCTTAGAAATGTCACTGATTTTACCTCACGACAAATTTCTCTTGCTGGCGATGATTTGCGCCTGTATTTGCGCCAAAGTTGTGCTTTCACTGTACACGCTAGACAGCAAGGTCACCGCATTTAGTTGGAATACTTCCCACACTTCTTTGACGGACCCGGCGGGGCCATGTTGTCCACAACCCGAGTGTGCACCACACCGCTCGTCAAACACACACAAAGATAATGCACTTTTCGTTCAATGTGGCGAAACCGCCCGACGCGATCACAAAACGGCGAACGGATGTTAACTTCGTGAAGACTGAGCGCCACTCGGTCGACACGGTCAGAGGAACCCAAGTGACGAAACGACGAATGGCAAACGTATGAGACCCGCCGCGGTGCCTCAGTGGTTAGGGCACTCGGCTACTGATCCGGAATACCCGGGTTGGATCCCGACCGCGGTGGCCGCGTTTCGATGGAGACGAAACGCTAAGGCGCCTGTGTGCTGTGCGATGTTAAAGATCCCCAGGTGGTCGAAATTATTCCGGAGCCCTCCATTATGGCACCTCTTTCTTCCTTCCTTCTCTCAGTCCCTCCTTTATTCCTTCTGGCCGAGATGCGAGATAGCTCCTGCACAATTTCCTTCCCCCAACAACCAATTTTCAATGTATAGGACAAGCAATAACTGCCCGCGACAACGTCGGTGACAAAAACAAGTTGACGGCGATGACAATCCGGCTGCCACCTCGAAGTGTCAGAGATCGCAGAGACCTCTACTGGCAACAATGAGGTACCGAAAGTATGTCAAGCCAATCCAACTGCAGCGTAAATCCACCTCAATCCAAGATGGCACCTTTTGCGCCGGCAAAATACCGATAAGATGGCCGATTTTGGCCCACAGGCAACTGAAATTAGTTCGCAAAATCGAACTTTCGGACTTATGATGTCCGAAATATCCGTCGCGAATATGTATGTGCTTCCATGGGGTGACTGAAGGCGCCTCATCGACGTCTGAAATATCCTACAAGTCCGAATTATTGGAGTCCAAATTGCCCGTCGGCTACTGTAGTGAGGTGGTTCCATCATATCAAGGTCAACCACCGCAACACCTTCGTTACGTGGAGTTCACAAATACACATGCTTCAATGGGGCGGTGTTGAGGATTTGAATAACTTCACAATATCAAGGAATTCGCTACAAGGAAGTTTATCCATAGCCATCTATCCATATCCATAGCCATATTCCCTTTTGCACATGCACACCCTTCACTTTGCCCCTAGTTAAAAAACTGGCTTCTAGCAGATTTCTAGCCTGGTGACAAAGGCAGCTGTAGCTACCTTTGAAAAGCCCTTAAAAAAAAAACATTAACACTATATTCATACTTTGGTTCCAAATATAATGCAAGGTGCATTCTGAAGCATACTTTTATGTTTCCTGCGGAATTTTTAATTTTATGCCACAGAAAGTTAGGGGCCTTGCCAATGCATTAGTCTTGAGGAAGTTTTTCGAACAATGGCTCCATATACAGTAACCGCCGGGTAATTCGGACTTGTAGGATATTTCGGACTTCAATGAGGCACCGTCAGTCACCCCATAGAAGCGCATACGTATTGGTGGCGGATATTTCGGACTGAAAGTTCTATTTTTCGGACAAATTTCAGTCGCCTGAGGGCCAAAATCGACCATCTTATCCAATGTTTATAGATATAGCACTTGACTTTCAAAACTTTCCCGCCGGAGCTGGGCGCGACTTGCCCCAAGGGACTGTGAGGGCGCTGCAGTCGACGCTTGCGCCGTCGTGGCCACCATTGTACAGTGCAGGCGACAGTGCATGTTTACTCTGCGTCCAGTTTTTTTTCTCTCGAGATATCATTCCATTCATGGCTTTCAGTAACGGCTAGCCTTTCTCCTTCGCAATTTGATATCCATCAAGGAGAAGTTTGAAAGGTGTCATGAACGACACTACCACTCATGCATATGCAGGTGCTTCCTGGGATCAGGAAGTGTTAATCTTATTGAACTTCCGAGCCTTTAAGTGGTGCGGCACTGCTTTATCCTCTCCGATTATCTGATATACAACAAATATGACTGCCTGCTTCATACACAGTTGTACTAGCGGCTGAGGATATGTAAGAATGGCCGCAATTTGCTCACTATGTGACCCTCTATTCCTCAAAAAGTGAAAAACAGGACAATCCCTGCACTGTCAGGCTACTTGAGAAAACACACAATATATGTGATTAAGTTTCAAACAATCACTTAGCTTAAAAGCGTAGACATCAATGGTGACGTCGTGGAGATACACAAGGCGCACTTAAGAAAAAAGCCGTTCTTACACAATTTCCTATCAATCCTGCATATATCCACCTGTCGTTTGCCTTTCAAAAGCGGCGATCGCCGAAGAGGGTGGACGAAGTTTATAGCAGCATGCAGCCAGTATCTTTTAATTCAGGTTAAGAGAGGTGAGTCACAAAATTATTTGGAGAGCACTTATCTCGCGGCTATTACCGAAAATTATGCTTCCCACCCTGCGACTTCCTCAGAATTAGAAGATCTCGCAAAGTTAAATTACTTTAATGCCACTTTTAGAACCGGAGCCTGATCTTCTGGAAGTGCATTTTCTTATGAAATGGAAAGAAGAGGCTATTTATCTTCAAGAGAATTGAGCATCACTTTTCGATAAGCTGCCTGGAACATTAGATGAGCCCAATTGGTTCATTTTTATTCAGTAACACACGTGCATTTTTTTTGTTGCAAAAGTAAGATACAAAAAAAAATCCGTGCAAAGAGAGCATCTATAGCGGTGTTACGTCGCCCGAGCCAAGAGCGAGGCTGGAGCAGCCCAACACCGTCTAGAGAATAAAAAGAGCACTTGTAGGAGCTCGCCTCTAAATATGTCCACAGTATAAATTGGCAATAAACTCAAAATGCTTCCTTTCATTTTTAATAGCCTTAATATCATACCTTTAATATTCTCAATAGTTTTCATGGTGTCACTTATTTTTGGTGATTGCTTTCCCTCATACGAGATCTGACCCGTCAGATTTTTGCATTAAAACAATGTATGTTGCCCAGTGCTGCAGTTCTGAGTATATCACGAGTCAGTACCCTGAGGAATGTTGCATCATAAGCAGCAAGGTAAACCAGGAAAACGGGGCACTGAGCGCATTTAAATTTATTGGACGCCACCGGGACGAGTGTTCAAGGGACTACGGTGGCCTGACACGACAGATGACGAGCAAGTGCCTTTCAAATCATACCGCAACACACCTAAATTAGCGTCATATGCACACAAGTGCAGGGCACTCTTGTCGCAGATGTCAGCACGGTGAATGCCGCATGCAGACGCATCTCTTTGCTGTGTGCTAGCAGGAGTGGGTGCGCAGCGTATGTAGTGCTATAAAAAAAACAAACAAGCGTGACTTATTGAAATAATGCCTAGTTGTCGAAGAGGGTCGCTGAACAAACATTCTACCAGCGAACTCTGAAACCCCTGCGCAAGCACAACGTTGAGTGCTTTATACATGAATCTTTTACACGACCAGACGAGTTTTCCTCAAACTTTAGATTTCATTCTGGGTGCTAGCAGACAATGCTTCCTCCAATAGCTCAACCGTCGACCGCAGCGCCGCGGTGGCAGGAACCACGGCAGGCCGGCTCCTCCCCATTAGCGCGCCGAAGAGTTTCGAAACTGAAGTATATCTATAAACGTTGATCTTATCAGCTTTTCGCTGGCGCAAAAGGCACCATCTTGCATTGAGGTGGATTTACTCTGCAGTTGGATTGGCTTGACATACTTTCGGTACCTCATTTTTGCCAGTAGAAGTCCCTGCGATCGCTGCGACTTCAAGGTGGCAGTCAGATTGTCATCGCCGTCAACTCGCTTTTGTCGCCAACGTTGTCGCGGGCAGTTATTGCTTGTCTCATAATTTCGCCATTCACCGTTTGAAAATGAAAATTGGTTTTTGGGGAAAGGAAATGGCACAGTATCTGTCTCACATAGGGGCGGACACCTGAGCTGCACTGTAGAGGTGCCGTAGTGGAGGGCATCGGAATAATTTCGACCACCTGCGGATCTTTAGTGCACTAACATCGCACAGCACACGGGCGTCTTGGCGTTCCGCCCCCATCAAAAGGGGACCGCCGTGGTCGGGTTCCAACCCTAGTACTTGGGCTCAGTAGCATAGCGCCCTAACCACTGAGCCACCACGCTTATGTCTTCTTATAAATGAGGTAAAACAAAGCGAAAGATCAGTGCGCCAAACACGAGTTCGGGTTCAAACACGGGTACATGTCACTTGCGTTTCTCCAACCGCGTCGACAGAGTGGCGCTCAGTCTTTACGAAGTTACATCCGTTCGCGATTGCGTCCGGTGGTTCCACCACTTTGAACGAAAAGTGCCTAGTCTTTGTGTGTTTGACAAGCGGTGTGGTGCACACAAGGGTTTTGGACAACATGGCCCCGCTGGTGCCGCCGGGTCCGTCACAGAAGCATGGGAAGTATTCAACTGAACGCCATAACCTTGCTGTCTAGCGTGTACAGTGAAAGTGCATTTCTGGTGAAAATTCAGGCGCAAATCGTCGCCAGCAAGAGAAATTTTTCGTAAGGTAAAATCAGTGACTTTACCGAGATGAAATTGGCTTAAAAAAGTGGTTTTTTTGTACTTAACCGATTTTTGGACTGTTCGATTATTCGGACCATTTTTTGCGTCCCTTCGAGTCAGAAAAATCGGTCGGCGACTGTATAGGGCACTTTATGGCCTAAACAGCACCAGCAGCAGTGTCGTGTCAACTAACAACTCCTCTGTTCTCCGAAAGACTAACAAGGATACTGCCCATGTGGGGCCAGAACCACAAGGGACACTTCGGTGAACCAGGCGCATTCCCGAGAGTGTGTAGCCTTTCATTATGTGGTTTGAGTGGGCCTGGGAGCAGACGTGCACCAATATTTCCACATAACTTACATTTTGCGTGAACCATGCCCCCGTAAAATATTGGATGACTGAAAAGCGGAAAATGTAATCCATCAGTACGCACCTTGAGAACGTCGAGAAGGTTGGGGTCTGAGATTTCAGGAAAGTTGATGACATATGATGCGCCCGCAATAGCCGTCATTTTCGCCGCTGTGCTCTGAATGTGTTGAAAAGGCGTATAGCCCAACACAAGATGATGAAGGATGCACCCCAGAGACCAAACGTCAGACTTGCGGCTTATCTGCAAAGGACAGACCAGCTTACAGCAAATGTAACTGAACAAACTCAAGTGTTTTATGTGCTCTTTAAGAGGCTCTGGAACAGTTTTGCAGCAATAGCTGTGCAAGGGACTTCTTTGCAGTTTGTGGCACCCTCAGAGGCGTATGTCATAACCCAAAACTCCCACTTTCATCGTATTTACATGATTGTAAGTTGACCAATTTTTTTTATTTTGAAAATCTGAAGAGGGGGGATCGACTTACAATCGAAACCAAAGCATGGCACCATAAATAAAGGTGAGACAAACGAGATATCAGGCATGCTACAACGTGATTGCATTTCTGATGCGCGGTTCCGTCACATCGCTCTTGGTGCTGGCCTTGAGCAGCTGCTATGTCAAAGCGCAGAACCGGCACCCCCATAGTTATTGATGCACAGTTATTGAACATAGTTATGTCATTTTTTGGCACCATGGACAGAACTGAAAAACCTGGGAGCTTTTTAATTTTCATGGCCAGTTATGTGCTCCAAGAGGTTCCTCAGCACATGCTAAGAGAAGTTGAAATTCCAAATCACACGCAGATGAAAGTACATTTCACTCAAGCAGTGACAACATTTATCACTACAATCAGTACAACACCTTCTCTGCATATACATATGATACGTGCATGCAATGGCAGTCTGGGGCCCATGCTACAGCCACGCACTCTAACTGCATAGGCAGTTCTGACATTTGGGGGTACAGGCACCACAGCACATTCAAGTGCAAGTGCAATGGGGCTCCCGAATCCCTTCTTATAATCCACTTTTTGCCAGCAAGATTCAAGTGTTTTTTTCCCCTTCAATTTCCCACCTTTTTCTTCCTTTTTTTTCATTTTTCCTCTCTCTTAGCCATGCAGCGAGTTCACTCGTATTCTTCATTTTGTCTGCAGTACCGACAGTTCGCAATATAGTATTCACCTTCAGCAGAACACAAAGCAAAAGCGCAAACAGTGTCATCAGTGCACTGCAGTCCTTTTCATTCAGTTTCAAAGTTTTTCTGTTTAGCAGGCGAAAACAGCCCCAAAACTCTGAGGCACTGCTTTTTGGATTACAGTAGAATCTCGATGATACGATCCCCACTGATACGAATTCGTAAAATGCCCTGGTCAGAGTGCATTCTGTGCAATTCGCAGAAATTCAGATGTTACGAACAATCCCCCACCCCAGAGCTGATACAAACGCACCCGCAAGTACCAAGTACTTGCTCCTTGTACATCACCGCCGTCACCAACATGATTGCCAGTTGCGTGGTACGCGTCGTGAGCAGTGAGTGGCGGCATGCGACCAGCGCAGCGTCTGGTGTCAATGGTACCGCGTGGCTGTAAGTAAGCACTGCCAGCGAAAACCTATTGCATGAATTCTGCATATGAATTATGTTCGTTTTGGGTGATACGAATAATTTGTGACCTTGTGAGATCAGTATGATAGAGATTCTACTATATTTTGCCAATTGTAAATGTGCAAACTGGATGCTCAAATAATCATAAGAGGCAGCAACCAATGATATTTGCTACCACATATCCACTACGAAAAATTGTGGCTGCACTGTGCCGGCATCGACCCAAAAGAAGCATAGGAGCAGATTATATACTACATATAACAATTCTGTGCACTCAGACACTGGCGTCATCATGTCTCACACTACACAAAGAATAAAAACTACATGTTTGGTCATCATTGCAGGCCCCTTTGAAACTCTATACAAAGTAAAGTTCAGACATAAATATCAGTACCAAGTGAGATCTACTTTTAAGCGGCCCCAAAGCAACTATGTGGAAACAAGAAACCAATAACATTTATTCCCTGCTACACTAAGGTCAGTCATAAGCACAGAGGAGTGCAGCCAGCCATGTGCCAGTTAAACATTTTGTGAGGCTAGCTCATCAAAGAAACTAACCTTAAGGCAGTGTTTGCCAGCCTCGTGGTCAACCAACTGCAGAGACTCGGGAGACATGAAATTCAACGTGCCCATCTGAAACAGAATGAAAAAAAAAATTACTAATTGTAATGTGCCACACCTACAGCACCCAAACTGTGAGTACTGAGTAGTGGAAGGCTCCAGATTACTTTCAACCATCTGGAAATATAACTGTGGTTGGTGAAGTTACCACAAACTCATGCTCAGCAGCAGACGGCCATAGCCACCGAGCTGCCACAGCGGGTATAAAACAAAGGTAACATCTGTCATACCCACGACATCTTACACATAACACTGCACATCACAAAGAAAGCTTCTGCTCCCACATTAATCTCCTTGACTAGTGTTATTGTGTAGCAAAATTTCTGTGCAGTTGGCACAATTCTAATTTTTTCAGAGCTACTTTTCAGGACCCAGAAAGGCCAAACAGCTAATAATAAATGGTAAGATAGGTTTTAAATTGATTCACTTAACCACCCAATGGACATTTTTTTTTTTTTTTCTGAACTGGTACCAAAATGGTTTAGTACTCGTGCCGCTATCTGTCAGCAAACAAAGAAAATGCTTTGGATGCGCCTTTAACCGGACAATGTGTGCCAGAAAACACACAAGCTGGACTCATCAGGAGCCAGAAATGACAGCTGGCTTATGACAAGCCTGGCTCGCCCAAGCCCGCTAGGGGGTTAAGGGGAGATGCGGGTCTTGAAATTTCTTTCAGAACTGTCTTCGTGTTTGTATTTGTGCCGCTTATGTGTTCTATGTTTACCCCTGTTAGGGGGGATGCTCCGGCTGTCAATGACGACTGAAGTGAATGGATGCCAGTAATTACAATTTTGCAAAAATGTCATATTTGGGTTCAATACGCACTACAGTACCTGGCTACAAATTTTAAAGGTTGAATAGGTCTAATTCAACCTCCAACTACTAAAAAAATCTATATATCTGACGCCTCCGCAGCGCGGAAATGGAGGTTCCAGAGAAAAATGCGGCAGAACTTACCGCCCCTCGCTTCCCACACCGCGCCCCCTATGGCAGCTACCTTGGTTTTGTTCGAAAGCTGGCTCTTCTCTACATCCTGGTATTACTCAATATTGTGAAATCTTCTGGGAACATCTGCATCCCACCATTTTCCATGGCCTCTACAATGACCTCACAATGGCTGGCACACACACTTCAAATTTGAAAGGGTACGTACTTGCGCGAAGAAGACGGGACACAACAACGAAACACACAGAGCATGCACAGAGCGCTCTGTACATGTCGTGTGTGTTTCTTTGTTTCAGCCTTCTTCGTGCAAGTATGCACCCTTTCAAAGATGAACCAACACGCCCAAACGAGTATCACTTGCACTTCAAATGCAATTTTCTCCGCTTCACGATTTTTGCCAACATGACTAGTCTTGCAAAACTTTTCATTATGTTCCTATAGCGAAATTTCAATTAATATTTCACCATTGAATTCAGAAAAAACTAAATTATGGGGCTATGCTACTTTTTATGGCTGAGTCGAACATATAATTTGTGAACCATAATGTCAACTAATTATATTTCATATTTATGGTGCTTGTACATAATTGAACATTTTTAGAAATTTATGTATCTCAACAATAATATAACTAGCATAGCTCCAGTTGGCAGATCTTTTGCTACAGCTGCATTTTAATCCAAAACAAAAAATATTGAGTGAAAGTGTCTTAATGACCCTAAAAGAGTTATCTAATTAGGCTTGTTATTTTCCCATAACATAAGAACTAATTATAGTTTTGAAAACAGGAAGAAGAAATACATATACAAGCCTAACTTCATTAGGATGTCTCTAATAATAAATATTTTCATTTCAAGACCAGCGTCTCCCCTTAAGAGCAGCAAGAGGCTGAAGGGCTAACCTTGACCCAGCAACGCCGTATTTACCTAAACATACCAATTTTCACCCCATGCCTCTGCTGCAATCAGAGGCCAAGATTGAAGCAATGCACTGTCTTGGGCACAATTCAACACATATGTTGTACGTCTTTCTCCTAACCCAAAAATTTACAAGTAGCCATGCACATGGGTGTACAATATTTCACTTGAACCTCACGTACTGGAAGGCTGTTTCCGCAGTAAATTAAAGGCTACATCACAGCTTTACCTCTTTTATTCAGCGCAATCTTCTGCTTTGTTTGAACTTATAGTACTGGTACTATTGCTACTGTGCCATCGCCCGGAACCAGAGCAATAGGATCAGAAAACCACATACTATTTACTTTCACCAAGACTAGTGAATTACCATATATTGTCATGATTATATAATACCTTGTGGGGACCTGCCCTGCAGCCCCCTGAGTTTGCTTTCCCGCGAGGCACCGTGCAGCAGCAGTCTCACCCCGAGGATGAACGCGTTCCCTTGCCAGTTACATTAACTGGCAAGAGAGGGCGCCAGCGTCGCTGCGCGGGGGAGACTGCTGAAGCCCGCCCGCGGTAGATGGGGTCTCTTCGGCCGGGATAATCAGCCTGGGCGGACGCGTCGCTCGGGGCTCCGCTCTTCGCCGACGGGGCGAAGAAGCGACGGGGAGACAGGCTCCCGTACTCGTCCCGTCCGGCCTGCGGAGTTTATATCCCTTGCCCTAGCGCGGGCGAACATTCGCTCGGAACCTTGCTGGTGAGTCGGACGCCCTCGATTCATTAGCGTACCTTGTTGCTAGCTGGCGTTATTGTTTCTGTAGCAATAAATGCCTGTTTGTGTCAGCCAATGTGTCGTTCCTTTGTTCCCCCAGAGCAAGGCCCGCCGTGGTCGGCGAGCGCTCGGTAGCGTACGCAATCACGGGGTGGGGTCCGGGCGGCTTTGAACCGTGTCAGCCGCGATTGAGTGGGGAGAAAGTATTTATCTCCCCATGTCAAACCCCACATCTGGCGCCCAACGTGGGGCCTGCTCTTGGAACATTGGACGACTGTCGGTTCGGTTCGAGGAACGCTCTTTGTCCGGACTTGACAAGTGCTAGGCCTAGAGTGAATTTTGATCGCTAGGACCTGCGGCATGCTTTCTTGAGTGCGAGGTGTATTGCGCTGCAGCATGTTTGAACTTTTCGACATGCTCAGCACATTTTTTTCCCTGGAGTTTCTTCGTGAGAATGACTTGGTCCGCATCGAGGGAGTTCGAGGCCTAGCGCCCGCGGAGTCGCCGAGCCCGAAGCGAGTGAGTACGGAAGCCGCGTGGGTGGTCCGAGTTTCTGTATATATTTTCTCTACTATCTCTTTTTCGACTCTGGGAGTCGCGGCTCCGGGAGCCGGGTGGCCTGGGGCCACGGGTGCCGCAACGAGCTCGCTGGTATTGCAGCTCGGCACCGGGCGCTCCGACACCGTCCGATACGGTGGGCGCCGACCGCTCAGAAGCTGCTTTGTGCAGTGAGCGGGGTAGGACCACCCCACAAAGCTGATGTCTCCACGCGGCTGCGCGCACAAAACCCGTTTCGGGTCTTTGTTGTGGTCACGGTCGTTGTCGGAGTGGTCGTTAGGCCTGAGGCTTTTCGGAGCTGCCTGCACCACATTAAAAGAGACATGACCACCGGACCGTGACGTTGAGAGGGGGCGCACTTTGCTGCCCGTCCGTTTTTTTGTAACCTCGCACGAACTGAGCAGTCTCGTTCAACTCAAGAAAGGGCTTTGTTCACTCGAACTTTGCGTTTGCACAGCCGCCGACACGTTTTGCTAGCGAGTTAGGCATTGTGCCACGAGGCCCTTGCGGATGCCGTTTCCCCTCCCGTGACCTACGTTAAAGGCACGCCGAGAGCGTTTCGACAATTTTGCAGATCCGGTGGAACCACCCAGGCTTGCTGACCGGTGCACATCGTCTCGCTGCCCCCTGCTGTGACGGAGCGGCCTGTATCCTGTTCGCCGCATCCATCCGGGGCAGCTGTGGCGAGACCAGTCAGCAGTCACCTCCGGCTGCTGCTGCCCTGGCGACTACTGCAGGATCCTGGCCTGCAGTTTTCCCACCGGCCTTCGATTCGCGGGCCTGCGGACACGGTAGTCCGCGGGCCATACGAGTCATCCCAGCGGAGACCTTCACGCCGCCTTCGGAATACCGCGGAAGTCTGCGTGGACGCTGTCGGCGTGACCTCAGCTGCAAGACGTACCTCAAGGACATGAAGACCAGGAGACTCCTCCATAGCATGTACTTTCAGGCGCGTGGGTCTATTTAAGGTTGGGGGGATGTGGGGACCTGCCCTGCAGCCCCCTGAGTTTGCTTTCCCGCGAGGCACCGTGCAGCAGCAGTCTCACCCCGAGGATGAACGCGTTCCCTTGCCAGTTACATTAACTGGCAAGAGAGGGCGCCAGCGTCGCTGCGCGGGGGAGACTGCTGAAGCCCGCCCGCGGTAGATGGGGTCTCTTCGGCCGGGATAATCAGCCTGGGCGGACGCGTCGCTCGGGGCTCCGCTCTTCGCCGACGGGGCATAGAAGCGACGGGGAGACAGGCTCCCGTAATCGTCCCGTCCGGCCTGCGGAGTTTATATCCCTTGCCCTAGCGCGGGCGAACATTCGCTCGGAACCTTGCTGGTGAGTCGGACGCCCTCGATTCATTAGCGTACCTTGTTGCTAGCTGGCGTTATTGTTTCTGTAGCAATAAATGCCTGTTTGTGTCAGCCAATGTGTCGTTCCTTTGTTCCCCCAGAGCAAGGCCCGCCGTGGTCGGCGAGCGCTCGGTAGCGTACGCGATCACGGGGTGGGGTCCGGGCGGCTTTGAACCGTGTCAGCCGCGATTGAGTGGGGAGAAAGTACTTATCTCCCCATGTCAAACCCCACAACCTTTTCGACGATTCTAACTTATGTAACAAAGAAAAGAGAAACTGTTTCAGGTGTAAAGAAACAAAGTTTATGTGAAGAGAAAAAATATTATGTTTGCTTATTGCTTCCATGCTCTAGAAAGGAAGGAGTGAAAGATTACATCTCATATGTAGCCCACACTCCCTGCCAGCCCTTCACAACCCTCAAAGAACTCCGCAGAGCACAACCAGAGAACATAAAAACCTGCATCAATGCTACAAAATCACATAACAGCGCAGTGCAAGTAGCTATAGCTTGACTTTGTTACCTGACAAAACACTTCAGATAACTAAATGACTACGCAAAGCACAAAAAACTAGGCTGCCATGTGTGTTGGAAATGACTATGGTACTAGCATGGTCTCAGTATTGGTTCCAGTTCAAGAGCATATTCAATGTCGCAAATGAATTGGAGCAGAGACTGTGTGTGTTATTTGAGTCCTTTTGTGTGAAAAAAAAACCCCAAAAGAAAGCATTACAATTGGATAAACACTGCCAATTCCATGCACTGAGCAACAGTGTTACAATGCCAAACTGAAGCAATGCACTTATTTTTTAAATCCTCCCAGTTCTCAAATGGCTTGCGTGCAACATGTATAGCAAGATTACACTAAAAAAAAAGAAAGGCACACCAGATAGCAAATACATGCACAGGGTGCCCTTTCTAATAAAAGGAACAAGAGCAACGGGTTTATAAAACATGGCGCAGATTGCAGAATTCAACCAAGGCAGCGTTGTTGGCGGTCACCTATGGTGCAAAAGGCATTTTGTACATCGAATTAATCATATTAATTTGTTAACTTTTAAGCTGATGAAGACAAAAAGCTTCAGGTTGTAGTGTATAAAAAGAAACTACAAACAGTACTCTTTCCATAAAAATCTGTTTACTCTGAGCATGATGGCTGTGACAGCCACAAAAATGAGGTCCAAAGCTAACATTTACAGGCAGCCTAATACAGATAAGGTATTTATCCTGCTCCACTGCAGGCGCACAAGCAACAATAGAAGTTCACACTGTACCGGAGACTCCTTGAAGACACTGGTGACATCTGCTTGCGTGGTGCTTGCGATGCCGAAGTCTATCAGCTTCAGCTTTCCATCCACAAATAGGAAGTTGGCTGGCTTCAGATCTGAGTGTATCACACCTGACCAAAAAAGCAATAATGCTATATGTCAAGTGACATGCTAGGTCTGCATATTGTCTTTAAAATTTCGACATTATTTTGCTCTCAATAGGCACAGAATATGCTGAACTGTGCAATTTTCTTAGATGGCTCTCAAAACAAGTTTAAACAAAGCTTCCAAGTCTGTTGAGAGGGGGCATTAAGAAAAGGACAGACCAGCAACTCGCCAACCAACATCCAAAAACCGTGCACAGCCATTCTCGGCTGGCAGGCAGATCCACCGTCGCCGTGGGCTGGTCCGAAGCTCAGAAAAACTAAGACAATGTGATCGGACTATCTTTCAGAGACAGGGCCCTCCAATCGTCATCACGCCTGCTGTTACGTGTGCATGGCGGAAGTATTTGGTTGATCACTTGCCAAGCTGGTCTAGCCGCAACATGGCCTCCCTTCGAGAGCAAGTACGAACTAACCAGTGCGAGAGCCGCAGCGTCCGAATTAGTGAGCATCTGGCACCATAAATTTAGGTACGCAGGCAATGGTTGGGACCAAGCCGGCAGTTCGTATTAACAGAGGTCAAATTAACAAAATTTGTGTACTTCCTCACCCCACTAAGCTTTTGGCACCTGTAATTTCCGATACTGAAGAATTCATCAAAAGGTAGCACTAACGATGGTGGAGATTTGAAACAGGTGTAGAGAATGGCAGGAATCTTGGACCAAGCCAAAATTATACACTTTTATCTGGACACATAAAGCAGCTACAACTCAGATGCCCATTGACATGTGGTCTAAAAATAAGGTTGGTTTATTTGCCGTGTTTAAAACTTGCTTCAGGGCCCTTCAAGTTAACCTTCACTTCAACAATATCGTCGCCTAGAAAACATCCTGAGAGATAACATAAGCAGCACTTTATAATGATTTATGCACATTGAAGAAGCACTAACAGCATCCACTAAAGTGGTTGACAAACATTTCAAAAGCAGAAGAGAAAGCAGCACAAGAAAAAAAGCTGCACTAAGTCGCATGAAGGCAGCGCGAAAGAAAAATACTTCTTGAAAATAACCATTGAAGCCACCATTGTTCACCGTAAAAGGGCACAGCAGTGACATGTACCTGACTTTGAACCACAAAAAAATTCTCATGAGATACAGTCAATCCCGGATATATTGAACCCAAACATACCAAACTGTTTACATTGAGTAGTCAACCATTCCCTTGAAAACTCTATGCAAAAGAATAGCCCTCTATTATTTGCTGTTATCGACCTCCTGCTCGGCAGAACATCCAATATGTTGAACACCTTGCCGCGCCCCTGCGATGAACACAGAGCCGTTGGCTGCGTGGCTTTGGACACCTGCCGGCAGCACCAGTAACAGGAAGACACTGCAAAACCTTGTGATGAGGAAATGTGGGGCGTGGTTGGGAATAGCCTTTGGTCTGGCATGCCCATCTTCCACGCAACACCACTTACACACGAGGAAGCCAGCATTTGATCTTGATTTGATGCACTGCTTGTCATGCAGCGAAGCCAACCTGGCTGGCCAAACGCTACAAGTGGCTTTTACCTGGCCTTTTTGGCTTTCTCCAACATTGAAGGCATTGCTGGAACAAACTACCGTAGAGTCTTGTTAAGACGACCTTGAATAAGACGACTTCTCAGATAAGATGAATAATGCAGGACCATTTGTTTGGTTTCCCGTAAGATTCAACATAAAAAAAAAAATTGATAAGACAGACTGTCTCACATATGCTTCAGTAGAGGCAAACTTTGCAACAACTGTAAACCACGATGACCTTGCACAACTGCCCTCGCAGAATGTCTGCACAGTTCAGTCAAGATAAGAAAACTATATACTATAACACTTCTACATAAGAAAGCATAACCCCCAAGATAACCAGCGCACCCTCACGCTAAAGTGCAGGGATGCTGCCTCGCAGGTGCATGCTTTCCTGAGGGGGAGCTTTCTTGACAGTGCAGAAAAGGAAGGGCACCTTCATACCTGCCTGCACACGGCACAGAAATCTGACACAGGCAGATATCGCATGTCTTTAGCCGACTTAAGGTGCATAGGCATGAAGTGCACCCATTCTTTGACTTGGGGCTTCAAATTTGGGCACCAATAGTTCAACTGCACCTTCCATTTGAGAGCTCATTCTCTATGGTGAAGCTGTAGCATACAGATGCAATATGCAGCTAAATTGTATTAGAGACTATAGGCCCCGAACTTTTACTTAGGTGACTGCTTCTTCGAAATGATGCGTTAGACGTTAGTATACATGAATCACCCCTGCGGTGTTATCTTATGAATGCTAAATAGTTTATAGTTGAATTTCTTCTTGATGCTGTCCGAACAACCAAACTGTGGCTGTGATGTCAAAGGTGGCTTTAGGTCACGTGAAACTAATATAACCACAATACGTCGTTTGTTAGCATTCAGGCTCTTGAAGCAGGCTGGATTAAGCATCGTAGTGACTTAAAACTACATATCAGCAAATGTATTGCAGATTTTTTCATGCCTCACATGACCTAAAGCTACCTTTGACACCACAGTCAACGTTCGGCTGATAAAACAAACAGCATGAGAGAAGTAATTTTAAAATTATTTAGTGGTCGTAGGTAAATACTACATGGTGATCTGTGTCCCAAGCATCATTACAGAGAAGAAAACACGGAACTAAAATTAGGTGTCTATACTCAACGGTACACGCGCTTCTCTGAGAAAAACGTTCAACCAGCTGATGAGTGTTCATCAAGATTACGCATGCATTCCCTGCTGAAAGCAATGCACCGTGTGTACCACCTATAGAGGCACCACTGAAAGTCACCTAGTAGCAGCCGTTGGAACCATAGGCGGGCCGAGCCGCTCACCGCGGTTTCCCACTTCCGCTGCAACCATGGACGAGATACGCATGCATTATTTTCTGTTCATGTGAGTCCCATACAATTAATTTTGCGGTGAAAGCATGTGCAAGGGAATCACACTGCATGAGAGTGGCCATATACCCAATGCTACACCTCACCGTGATCATACTGTTTGCCGCAGACGAGCGTCACTGAGCCTTGCTAGACTGGAAGCTGATCACAGTACACCGTCTGTTATTACTGCCGACAACAGGAGTTTACCTGAAAAATCTTTCAGTTGTTTATCATGCGAACTATTTTCCCCTGTTTACACTGGAATTGTAGATTTCTCATGTGTTTGAGACAGTGGACTAGCAATTAACTGACACAGGTGCAGGCTTGTGAAAAGGCAGCGATAATAAAGCTGGAAAAAACAAATGCACTTAATATTTGCAAGCTAAATTAATTGCCAATATTCATGGATGATAACTATTTATTTGTTGCTGCACTAAAATAAAACAAGCTTTGCTTTAAGGTGCACCACTATATTCATCGTATGAAAGAATGTTGACATGCTGCATTTCAACGCATCCAACACTTGTCGTGTCCTGCGTAGCTTGCTAACAACAACCAATGCGAAAAGGCTAAATACGTATTCAAATTCTTTACAACAGTGTAGTTTAATTGTCGCTGGTGAATAGTACGCTCAGTCTGATAAAAAGGCACAGAAATTGACCCTCCGACAAAAATTTTTTTTCCATTGTCCACGTCCTGCACTTGTACCTTGCCGCCGTGACAGCCCACTCGGCCAGCGGGCTAGTTCAGTTTCCGGCCGTGTTTCCTGCCTTTGGAAGTGGCACCTGATTCATCGGAGAGGTCCATCACAAATGAGTCATAGGAATGATGTAAATATGCTAATTTTTAGCTGGCAGTTTGAATATGGAAGGGTTTCTGGACTTTCATTTGCAATTTTCACAGCAATGCACCCACCCTTCAGTGCAGAAAAAAATGCCGGTCTGTTCCTGAGGAATAATCTATTCGTTTTTCCTAGTTACATAAGTCTCCTTAGTGTCCCCTTAAGATGAACTTCTGATGAGACGAACAAATTTTAATGGTACCTTCAAGTTCATTTTAAGGGGAGCGTATTGTATACCTTTTTAATGAGCAATTATTCTGTATAGGGTAGCGGCAAGAGGATTAGACCTCTTATAATAGGCAGTGGCTGGATTTCAAAGCACCATATGCTGCAGCATTGATGCACGGCAGACCAGGCATAGTGATATGCAGCAAGAGGCTATGCCAGCGGGCAGCATGTCGCTGCACGAAGTACGCCACTAATGTACTGCACATATTTCAGATCTTCGGTCATTAAATAAGAATTGCCAATATATTGAACTTTCACAATCCCCTTCAAATTCAATGTATACGCAATCCCCTTCAGATTCAATATATACGGGACTGGCTATACAGCAACACGGCTTCCATGCTTAAACATTATTCAGGCTACAAGAGATGGATAAAAAGACAGGCGATAAAGCACTCAGGTGCAACAAGCACGCATATGTACAGTAGCCACTTCCTACCTTTCTCATGGATCTCCCGCACAGCTTGCAACATCTCAAACCAGTAGAACTTTACGCCAGTCGGGTCAAGAGCCCCTTTCTTGATAGCAGCTGTGATTATGCTTGAGAGGTCCTGGTCTCCCTTTTCCATGACAAGGGCCAGCACTTGATCCTTTCTGACATACTCACTGCAGCAAACAATTAAATGTGATGTCAGTTACCACCGCTAGAGGCTAGCCAAGTGCAATTTCATTGCTGCGTTGCCATAGGCTTCTGCAGCCTGCAGATAAGGATAAACTGGCATGCTAGATAAAGGTTAAAAAAAAAGAACGAGATATACCAAGAGCTCACGACAACGCATGCACTACCAAGCATCCAAATACAGTGTCCTCACCAAGCAAAACCCGGTTATATATATATATATCTTTTTTTCCGAGAACACTCATGATGAACACCAGACATGAAACATGAAGCATGACCTTAGATTTCAGGACAGGTGCTGCCATTTGAAAGGCATCTGCTGTGGTACTGTCTTTACAACAGCAAATGTAAGCATCCAGGTGGCTTGGAAGTGAGTAGATATGAACTTCAGACAGGCAAATGCCGCGCAGAGTCATCATCCATTTTTCTTACATACCGTTCTTGGCATATAGTGACTTTTGTGCTGAATTTAGAACAGAACCAGTGAGTACTTGTCAAAAGTTCTTAAAAAGTTTTTAAGGAAAGAAAACTATTGGGAGCTTAAGTCAACTTTAGGGTGGAATGAGATAGCACTAATTTCACAACTGCAGCAGCTTCTGTTGCAACTTTTGTGTGCGTTTCTTTGCAATTGTCGGTCCACCAAACACCATATTCATATGCTAGATGCAGTAGCAGGCATCCGCTATGCTGTGATGGTGCCAATATTTGCATGCATGCTCATGTAATTTTCGCACGTTTTTTTCTTTAGGGCTTCAAAAGGAGGGGCGCACAAATTACGCAAAGATCTTGCAAACACGTCCTAAAAAACTACACAGAGGTCATAACCCACATATATACTGTATATTGCTGCCTAGACATTGACTTTTCAACTCGCACCCTTAATGGCAAAAAAAAAGTTGACTCCAAATATAAGGTTCATGCATAACCCCTCCCGTCCCATCCCGTGTTATGCAGTTCCCCATGGGATGGCATGATGGCCTGTGCACAGCTCAAAGCAATAAGCATGCGACGATACAATTGCAAAGCCAGCAGTAGGAGGCAAATGGACGAAAATAGAACAATGGCCTCTCGTGCGGCCCAGCTGACCAGCGGAAAACTGAACAGCAATCTGTTTGGTAATTGCGAATTCTGGCAGGTGATGGAGGTTACCGGAAGTTTGCTCTCGCAACTGTTTATCCGGGAAAGTGACCGCCAGCACGAGCGAGCCGGGCAAATGGCAAGCAAATAGTCCCTTTGCCACTCTCACCTTTTGCAGCTGCACATGCCGACGCAGCCGCGCCAATTTTTCCAAGCCTGCCTTGCATGCATATGCATGTATGCTGGCAGTCTGGCGCAACAAGGAGCATAAAATATGCATGCAAAAGTTTATCTTTATATACTTGGATAATAAATTATGGGTGCACAAATTACACAAGGGCACATATTACGTGAGTAAACGGGTACCTATCATTTTTTTTCCATTTTTCAATCTAGGTTGCTGTCTAGGTCACTCACAACTCTGTGGTCACCTCCACCTGCCACGATGGGCAGGTTGTGACGATTTCATAAGATAATGTGACCTCTCTCAACTAATCAGCGAATTTCATGACATGGGACATCAGCAAGGTTTTGCTGTGACAACAAGTCTAATGCTATCACATTAAAAATGTACTGGAGGTGCTGACAATGATTCGAGATTTCTTTGGGAAAAAAAAAAAATCCTGAGCTCTGAACAGGTGTTTGAATAGCCGTTCATTACAAAAGATGTCTAAGGTCCATTGAAGACTAGTATACATAGGTATGTCCACCAACAGCGCACTGCCCTGCAACACAGCCAAAACAACAGCTAAACTCATGAGGAACAGGCAATGCAAAAGGTATTCACCCTGAAATACTTCCACTGGCTACGAAGGCATTTTACAATGGCTGTGGCTGAATGTACACCTGCAGTTGAATGTTTATGGAAGACAATATTAGAGAGAAAAATATTAACAGAACAGCTGCACTTATATATGAATCTTGGAAAAGATATTAGCTGCTCAAATGTGATTGTGCAAATTACACAGTGCACCATTAACTCTCGAGCAATATGCCTGGGATGCAAAGAAATATTTCTTCGCCAGAGTCGCCTTCCATGAACTTTGAGAGCCCTTACACAAAGGTGTTATTTCAACCTTTAGCGACAATGAAACTGGGTGCTGGATCACGACACTGAACTGCCTTTTTTTTTATTTAACTGGAGATTTCAAAATTGAAAACAGGAACCCTCATAGAACACCAGTTCAAAAATGTTCCATGAATGGCAGGCATGCTGGGACCTGGGACATGCTAGGACATGTCCAGATGGGACTACTATGTATGTGGTGAACATCAATTAGAAGTTGAGAATTTGCAGCTATGACTGAGCCAGTCCAACAAATTGTAGATAAAAGCATGGGCTTCCAACTGCTGCAAAGGCTTTACTCCAAGCAGGTATGTGTAAATGAAAGGTACTGCACAAAAATTAAAGTAGGGCTGGCTGATGAAGAAACATGGACATTTGCCACTGATGGAACATGCAGTGCACACCACATTCGTGGAGCTTTGCTCTGCTTGCCCGCTATACAGAACAATTATGTAGCCTACTTTTTCAGACTGCGAAAATCCCATCCTGCCTGTTCCACTACCTGCTTTCTATGATAGCACTTTTTAGCTGCCAAGATACTAACTCCCATTCCTTTAGCGCATAAGTACTGTCACCACAGAAGTTGATCCCGTCTCCCATGCAATAGTTTTCTCTCATCCAATGCGAAAGAAATGAAAGAAAATATAAAATGTATGAAAGTAGGCCTTACTAGTCATACAGGCGGACGACCCGTTCACAGTCACGCAATGACTTCAAGATGGCCACCTCGTTCATGTACGCTTGCACAACCACTGGCTGAACACCTGACATGCTCACAAGCTTCACTGCACAGAGCTTCTTGCGGTAGGTGAGCATCATGAAAACCTGCACACAATTTGTATAGCGCAAACAAGTTGACTGACTTCTTCACATTTCATCATGTAAAGGAGAAATAGTGAGCAAACTATGACTGGGCATAAAATATACCGGTGCCGGGGCCAAACATGACCAAAAAGATTATAGCATTTTCCAATTTGTTGTGGCTATTGAAACAAGGACAACAAGGCAGAAAGCCCCATGCAATAATTGCAGGCAGCCAGGTAAACAATGGGTGGCAAAAATTTATGAACAGAATAACATTTCTAAAGGTAGGGTTGTGTACCACTTTGCCTTTTAAAACCTAAGTAGCCCTAGTGGCAAGGAACAAAATGCTCTTCATCGGCACAGATTCTGACTACTTTGTGACCTGACAATGCTTCAATAGTATCTGCAAACAAATTAAAAAAAGTTTCTACCTGCCACAAATGCGCATACAGATACTTGTGCATTGTTTCAAAGGTAAGCAGCACAGTAATTACTACTTCATAATACCGAGTCACAGCGATTAGCAACCAACCCTCAGTTCAAGCTCCAATTACTGGAGCAAATTAAGAACATCATTTACATTTTATAAACAGCACTGCATTTTATGAAAGAAGAAGTGTGACATGGAAAAGGGAAGCCCTATGCAGCATCTGAGGCCATCACAAAATGCTTACAGATGCTACTGGTGAGTTATCATTCAGACCAACTTATAGAGTAGTAAAACTCAATTTAGAACCACTTTGGATCACGTAGGAATGATATTCAGAGTATTGCTATTTGAAGCACAGTGAAGCACCAAAAGATCAAATTTGAAGAAATATCACAGTGTCAATAAGCACAGTTCTTGAAACTACGGTACACCTGCAGAGGTTCAGCCTGCCTTCCAGCTTTTGTCGAAAAACGCACTTTTATGACGACGGTTTGGTTTTAATGGCACAAGGGCAGCCAGGGGCAAACAACGCCATGCCACAAGGTATTTCGATCTACTGAAGGCAGGGTTAGAGACCCATTTCCCAACCATTTCTTCCGAGCAAAGCAGAGCACCAGGCCATCCTTCAGTGTTCACACATTTCTAGCTCACGACTGTTTCACACACTTTCAATCATAATCAATGGTTCGACGAAAGTTCGTCTGGTCAGGCATTGTATTAAAGAAAAAGGAATGCGGTCACTGACCATGTCATGAAATTCAAAGACGTTTCGGAACCTCGTACGGGTTCCTTGATCACCGTGATCAAGGAACCCGTACGAGGTTCCGAAACGTCTTTGAATTTCATGACATGGTCAGTGACCGCATTCCTTTTTCTTTAACACTTTCAATCACAAGCTTGTCTGCTTACTTCATGAACACTGTAGCATAGTTACTTCTCGTACAAAGCCTTGATCTCAATGCTCTTGTCTCTTCTCAAATTATCGAGAAAAATAGTAGCATGGGCAACTGAAAGAGTAAAACTAAATTGCAATGGTTTTCGGTAGCTCAAAACTGCACAGAGGCAAAAAACATTGCAGTGTGTTCGGCATTTCAGCCTTAAGGGAACACAAAGAAAATATGGTAATCATGTTACTCATTTATGATTCCTAAAAGCTCCATGTAAATTAACCAAACTGAACTAAAACAAGTACAGCAAATTTAATTATAACTAGTACAATTTAACTATACTTCACTTTTCCTGCCACGTTCATAGTGGTAACTACGGGCAAGTCGAAATTCCACAGTGGTTCGTTAAGTACTGTCTCAAAAACTATTCCAACAATACTAGACACATATGTGATGCAAGAGGCATGGCCCATGTTGCCTGAAAACAGGGGCTGCACTTCAAACACGAAGCTGGATTACAGCAACAGAGCACCAACCAGTGAGTGAGCAGTAGAAGTCAATTCACTCACTGCCTGCTTGCCTACCTGAAAATTTCCCTTGCCTGCAATAAAAGCCAGCAAGGCCACCTTCCTTTCATCAACATCTTTGCATTGCAATCATGGCAGAAGAGAGAAACTGCTAACACCATACACAGCCATGTCTTACCTGCTAGATCCACCTCTCCCAATAAGGTTTAGCACTTGGTACCTATTTCCATTTATTTCTGTGTGATAATTCCCCTGTAAAAACAAAAGAGAATTGGACACCTCACACTATAAACATTTGTAAAAAGTGGTTTTGAGCAAGTCTCACACAGAGTACAAATTTGATTAAAATAAAAACTCAACTATAAACCACAGCAAAAGAAAATAAAGAATAGCTTGAGTGGCGTCAGCACGGGAATAGACACAAACACATGAAAGACTAAGCACATAGCTGACTGAGTCATATGTTTGTGCCTACAGTCTTGTCAGAACAAATTCCTTTACACAATATTTTTAGGCCAGTTTTTACTACCCTGACGTGCTATCTGTGAGATTAAGTTATTTTTTTATTCATTTTTTTGCTATAGCAGCATGTCCAGTAAGCAAGACCTAAAAAGTAGGGGTGTGTGAATAATACTTTTTCACAACTGAATCGAACACAGTTAAACCTCAATTTAACAAAGTCTGTAAAATCCAGTTTATTGCAACAGAAATTTCACTACATAAAAATTTGCCTCCCAGCATGCAAAGAAAATGCATTGCAGATCACTTAAGGAAAAAATACATTGTGTTGAAAGTGGTCCTTTACTTCTGTTCACCATCTACAACGGCGTTGCACGCTGTCAGTATGCCTATCGCGATTGCATTGTTTGTAGTGCGAGCTCACAAGGTACCTCAGCACATCACACCACTGCACCGTCTTAAGTTTTATCGTCTTAAGTTTTATCGTCATCCTCTTGCAATGGCCTGAGCCTACCGCTAAAAAAATTGAAAATTGGTTTTGAGGAAAGGAAATGGTGCAGTAACTGTTTCACATATCTCGGTGGACACCCGAACCATGCCTTAAGGAAGGGATAAAGGAGGGAGCCAGAGAAGAAAGGAAGCAAAGAATGCCGTAGGATAATTTCAACCACCTGGGGATCTTTAACCTGCCCAGACATCCCACAGCACACAGGTACGTTTTGTGTTTCACCTCCATCGAAATGCGGCAGCCGTGGTCGGGTTCGAGCAAGGGTACTCCAGCTCAGTAATCGAGTGCCATAACCACTTAGCCACTGTGGCAACGCAACAGATTCAATTGCTGCCACTACTGCACTCTTGTGGGAAGAAAGTAGGGAAACAGAGGAAGGAAGGCCTTTAGTGGCGGTAGCCATTCTTGCAGTGGGTCATCCCGGCTCTTCCCCACCAATCTTTTACACCATGTCAGCGAGAGCAAGAGTGAGAAGAGTGTCCTCCAATCAACAACCAATGAAATGAAATCAGGCCCATCTCGCATATCATTTTCCGACTGCAGGTGTGAGTATATGAACCTTTGTGCAAGTGTGCACATAGCCCGAGTGGGAAGCAAGGTTGCCAGGTGTGGAGCTCGAAGACTGGCTTCATAGCTAACGGGTGTATAGACAGCAGTGATCCTTCCAGCCCTTTTACCAAGCTTCAGGAATCTATGAACGCGATAAATGCGGTTCACCGCCTTTGACTGCAGAAAGCATGAGTGCACTGCATTCAGTACTGATTCTGGGCAAAATAGAGAGTGCTGAGAGCTGGTCTCGCAGGCTGTGCCGACACTCATGTCAGCCTTAACCATACTACCCCAGATGGCACAGTAGGTGGCATACTCACCAGTATGATCACCATTATTTTTTCATCTGTCTCTGTGGTCCACATCCACCAGACTGGTGGAGCCCACTTTCATGTTACATCATTACATACATATCGTTACATCGTTACAAAGAGGATTTCATTAAATTGAAATTCAATACACCGAGGTTTTAACTGTACAAATAGGCTAGCTTCACTACCGAATCAAATACAAATAATTTCGTTAAAATCAAATAAAATACAAACTGAATAATGACAGAATCAAATCGAATACAAATTGAGTATTTGTGTGAAAGTTCACTACACGTGCAAATATCCACACAAAACAAATATTCATGTGAAATAGCAAAGCACTAGCAGCGGCACAATAAGACACAGATGGTTAAACCTGTAAATGTTGAAAAATTTAACACTAACCTCCACCAGTACACACGCAACATGAAGGCAATATATTAACTCTATTTACATCATGTCATATGCACAGGAAAATTAACCTTTGCTAGAGGTGATGACAACGAACAAACCAGTGCCTTATCTCAGTTGATGAGAGAGTCAAGAAAAAGCCATGGCCTCCGATATTGAACATGAAGGTAGGGTTTGTTAAACATGGCTGAACACTGCAGTGTCGCCAAATCTTGAAGGCCATATGTATGAGCATTATGAACATAGCCACATGAATGGACTGCATCATGACACTGAACCCTTCCTCCAGCACAGAGCAATCGTGGCAGCCTGCTGTGCAGCATTGAGTAGGCCCTGCTTATGAAACAGTCGTAGAAAAAATTAGTGTGCCCCATTCCAAATTTCGTGATCCGAAAACTATTCAAAAATGTGGCTATGGATTTGATTTGTCTGAAATAATTCAGAACATGCACTATTTGATTCAATCAGCTAATTGGACAAAAGGATATTCGATTTGCTATTTGCAAATTTCAAATATTCACACACCCCTACAAAAAAGGCAGCATCAAGATCTTCACAGTATTCGCAATTTTTTTCTTTTGCAACAAAACACAAGAGAGAACGAACATTGAATGCTTTTTTGATTGTCCCTTTAAGGGAGGGTGCAACCTTCAAACCATGAAAAATGGCCAAAAAGTATGTTTTTTTGTAGCAATAGCTACACTACGCCAGCCCCTTCGCGAGGTCAGCGTGGCTGCGCGCTGAGCCGTGGCACCGCCGCTCCCACCAGCTGTGCGCATGCGCGAAGTGAAGTAAGTCATAGCCCGCAGCTGGTGTGCGCGCCGCACGCCTCGCCGCCCGTCTCGTCAGTTGTGTGCATGCGCGGAGTGACATCAGAGCACGCAGCTGGTGTGCGCGCCACGCGCCTACATTACGCTAGCATTTCGAGCCTTCAGCGTGGCCACGGCACCCCCGTGCCAAGTGGGGGAGGAGTAGAGAGGGGGAGAGGGTAAATCCACGTTCAGGAACGAAGATGAAGGAATGCCCAGCGAAACGCAGTGGCAAAAGACTGACTTTGCAATTCGACTGAGCGAGTTGCACTCGGCCAGCTGTAACTATCGCATCACTCCAGGTTTAACCAGAGCTAAAACACAGTTATATTTTTAAATTATGCTTGCTCATAGCCTCATTTTCTATACTATCCCGAAGTTTCTTTGCTGAAATCCACTAGGAAGCATATACTCTAAAGATATTCTTTTGTGAACTGCGGTGGCTCTGCATATCGGGGAAATGCTCGAAAGATAGAAGTTTCTTTATTCCAATTTTTTGACACGACACTCACCTTGTGCAGCTTATTTCTTTCTTAATGTTTTATCTATTTTGACCCAGTTTGTTATCTTACACTCAAAGAATTATACTATATTCAATGACAATCTTCGTTTTTATTTTGATGGATTGTAGATTTTTGGTGTGACATCTAACTGCTTTGGCAAATAAAAAAAAAAATCTCGTTTGGAAAAAAAAATTTAAGATAGTCATCAAGCATAGCATGCATTGAGAAATGCAGTGAAAGCTAAACCAATCTTCTAATACATTCTGTCAAACCTACAGGCTTTCCACAAAGCCTAGAGGAGAAAAAAATTGTACAAACAAATGTTCTTTAGATAGTATGATGCTGAAATTTTGTGCACTGACGTTTGAAAGAGTTTACTAAAATGAGGAAAACATTATCGAAGTTTATTAAAAAAATATGAAAGTTGGTGCTGAAAGCCATGGTGCCCATTAATGCACTGCCCACATCCACATTTTTTTTTTTGAAACCACAACAGCAAACCAGAATGAAATATAAGTGTGCTAAATTAAAACCTTGCAGCTAGCATGGCACTAGGCTCTTTACATACAATTGTAAGAAAGAGGTATATCTATCAGTATCATGCTAAGACACATAAGGTTCTAAAAAGAAGCTCTAACTAACGTGGCATTCAATTTTCTAAATGTGGCGAGGAAGATGGGGGAAGGGCACAGCAAACCATTAGGCAGGACTTTGTGGCAGGATCTTTTTTGGTGATTATTTTTAGAAGCACAGTCCATAACAGCATGATAAGAGCCTCCTTGCAGCCATTATTTCAATGATGAAATCATTTTGAAAGTATAGCACGTAACACTGCAAACAAATACTTCTTAGAAAAGGGGCTGAGATTCCACCTAGACACTGCAACAGCAGCTTTGTTTTTATCCTAGCATTTCATTTTACAAAGAAAAAAATACCAAAAGAAAGGTCAAAGAATAAATAAAACACAGCCAGAGCTAGCAAAATATGAGATGTTCTGAAGTTACAGAGAACAGCTGTAGGTTCAGCTGCTGCTGGCAGCATTTACAGCTTTTGTCAAAAGTCTAGAGTCCAAAAGGTTTGCTTCCAAGCCAAGTAGGGGGTTTTAAAGGACCCACAGATGTCCTAAGCTTCACAGGGACAAAGACAACAGTCCCCTCACCTTCAAGAGATTCGGAACACTGGCGATGCATAATGTGCCACACAGCATTGCCCTTCTGAGAAGAAAACCCCTTGGGCTCCTTACTTTTGACACAAGGCATACAGGGTCACTCACTTCTACAGCAAGCACAGAAGCTCATAATGGAGCTACATAACAGCTCCACAGATGTCCACATTATAATACACATGCAAGGACCACACAAACAGACAGCTCCCCATGCTGCTTGCTCATTAGTTCGCAAGTATCTAACATATGGTGCATTCATGCTCACCTAGAAGTGGTGACTAGTACTTTTCTGCAACAATGTAATCTCCAAACTCGAGCTGGTTCCAACAGCTTTCAAATCATAAATGCTGCCTTGCACTCAAAGGTTTACAAGCAACCTACGATGACCCATGCATACGCACCACAGGTGGATCAGAATCCTGCAGCAGGCTTAACAGGCTCCTCCTCTGTGAACCAGGAAGAACTTCGTTGGCTCCAGAGAGCCGGCTGCGCAGGCTGCCATTCTGACCCACGGCAGCGGCCTTGCCAACCTTCCTATCTGCAGCCACTGATGGCACATGTTCTGCAGAATTCTCAGCAATGGCAGGTTCTCTCGTTTCTCGGGCCGAGGTTCTCGGGGGGCAATACGATGAATGCCTTTGCCTGCCACTTTGTTGGGCATGTGCAGCCTGCGGTGGCTTCGCTTGTGCACATGTTCTAGCAGCAGACAAGCTGAAAGGCAAAAAGTGTGCTACAGCACAATCTGGTTACTACACACATGTAGAGATAGAAAGTTCCAATTAGGACATGTGTTTTCCTGCAGAGGTTAATTTTCAAGGGCCGTCTTATGAGGTGCAGTGTACACATCCGACAACCCCCTAAAGCCTGAACTACACTGGGTAACGAGCCCCAAATGCAGTGCTTACTCATTAAAAATTCGATTTACTTGATTCATCAGCACTGACCTATGCTTGGTGAGCACACTTTAAATTAGCTGCAAACCAAAACCAGCACCCATGGTGCTTATTCATGGGCCATAGCAGGGACAATCCAACCCACTAACTCATGACTTTTTTTCTAATACAGCTCGGGCTTCCAGAAGATTTCATTCCCCATTTCTCGTTCCTACAGTGTGGCCATTTGTGCTGGACAAGTGTGCTAGAAAAGCCAGCACAGGGTTAATGCATGGCAATGAAGCAGAGCTGATCTACATAATGGGTCAGAAATGCCAAATACTAGTCGCTCTTGCGGTCAGCAAATGCGAACTCATTCTCAAGGCATGCAACTCAAGCAAACTGATGTCTGTCAAATCCTTGACTACACAATGCATTAAACGTGTCAGTGCTCCACAGTATTAGGCTACCACACTGTGTCAGCCACAGCACTACACATGCGCTTGAACACAAATTATGTGGCACTATCAACATAATACCCAAGAACCACATGATGCGCAGTTCCTTACCTACCATTGTAGATAAAATCTGGGTTTTACATGAGCCATACTATCGTGCGATGGCTGAATGTACTTAACTGCAGCATAAGGTGAACTAAGCCTGACGTCTACGGATACATTACTGCTGCTTGAGATAAAGCTTGAAGGCAACCATTTGGCAAAGCCAAATTAAAATGAATCAGTGGTGCCACTGCAATGATGCCTGTGGAGCTCTTAAGCCACATGCAGCGCGACTGTTCATAGCTTTCGAAACCACTAGAATAAAATGTTTCCAATACCTTGGGCTTGTCAAGAACGCAAATGTGTAGACACAAAATCTGTGGCTGAAGTTTTCTAACCAAGAATGGGAAAGGAAAGTATTCAATTGATGAGAGCTGGAAACCTAATACACACTAAAAATTAGTTAACAGCAGACATAAATTTTGAACTGAGATTTTCATTGCTAAAGAGCTCTATAAGGCCTTCCTTAGTAAATAAAAGCATTTTCCACACTATTACTCTCAATTAAATACTACAAGTAAGGCAAGCCCAAAGCACATACACCACCCACCCAAGCAATGGAATATATGTTAGTACTTACTATGCCAACGGTAGCATTAAAGACCACTTTTCACCAACAAAATTTGTTAATATGTCCTACAACACACTAGCACCCTCATTTACAGGTACAGAAAACCACGTTAATTCTACCCCTTTTAATTCAGAAATTCTGAATGCCGGATCACACATAGCAAACGCCTGCAAGTCTATGGTGTCGGACACTCGTTAATTTGGATGCTGCTCCGTTTCTACGTACGTGATCTTTCACATACACAAAATCTAATGAAGTACATGTACTTTGTATGGTTTGCAGAAAAGGCAGTGATGAATGTCACATTATTCATTACACTAGCACATAGTCTAAAGGTATTTGTACCCGAAAGTACCTTTTTGATGACTGCTGCCATGACTGTTGCTTAGAGTGTGCCACAGTTCTCTGACTGGAAGGGGGCATCTTAGAAGCACTTCTTTCAAAAGTCGAGCTTCGGAGAAGAGAATTTTTTGGTGGAGACTTTTTCAGGGGAGTGTTCCTGCTTGGACATCGTTCCAGACGAGAGCCCCTCGGAGGTTCAGCAGGTACCGGCTGATCACCTGAAGCAACATAAATAAGGCATGAATAGGCATATTTCTGCTCAAAACCACGTGTACCTGTACTGTACTGTACTGTGCATTGGTACACGAGAGCACTGAAAGATAAAATTGGCCAAGGCACCAGGCCCGCATTTTCTTCATTGTAAGTGCCAATACAAAGGCCTTTCACGTGAAACGCAGTGACAAAGGAGCCATCAAAGGACATTCGACCAATTATAATGTACCGCACATCAAGAGGAATCCACAAGGTACACATTGATTGTTCTGAGCCCATGGCACATGCCTGAGCTACTCCTCAGACAGATGAGGCGCCAGGTGCAAGCACAGTGGAACCCTATACAGTTGATCCTGGATATATATCAAACTACTGTTTGTACCAAACAGTCAGAACATCCCCTTGAAAATCCCATGCAAAGGTATAGCACTGCTGCTCGCTTTTATCAAACTTCCATTTACTGGAACATTCAACATATCGAACAACCCTATGTCCCTGCAAGTGGCATTTTTCATAGCGTCATTCCTGCCATTATTTTCATGCGTGAAGACAGGTCAGCTGTGCACCATTTTTTTTAATTGAAGAACGTTTATTTCCAGACATATAGGAAATGGGCCTCCGGCAAAAAGCTACAAGGGTAGCTTAAGAGGTGCTCGAGGCCCAGTGAAGGCAGGGCAGCAGAAACATGTGCACATTCAAGGCAACCATACATACAGTCGGCGACACCTGAAATTAGGACACCTGATTTTTCGGGCTTTTTCGCGGCTCCGCGACATGGCCCATACAGCCAATGCATAAGAGCGCTTGAAATTTCTGACGCGCTGGAACTGACTGCTCGATTTTTCGGACGTTGTTCGCACTCGCCGCCATATACCTTATTTACTCGCGTAATGAACCCACTTTTCTTCCAGGAAAGTTGCAATCAGTTTGGGGGGAGGGTTCACTATGCGGGAAAGAAGTTTTAACAGATTTTTTTGGAAGGGTCGATATTTCATATACCTCTGTCCATCCGTCCTTCCTTCATCAACAAACGCGCGCGGTCGGATGGCCGGCCGTGTTCGCGCCGCTGCTGTTAAGCATCTTTCACTTGGACGTGCCGGCCATTCCCATCGAGATAACGCGAACATGCTCAGCACCAACCCTGAAGGTGAGGCGCGCGTTTTTTACACGAGGTAAAAAAAAAAAAAAACAGCACGGTGATGAGTGCCTAATGCGAATGACTATGCCTTGGCGCCCTGCCAAGTTCGACCCGCGCTCTCCCCCTCCTGCCGGCCACCCCCCTGGCAGGAGCTCTCCTCAAAAAATAAACAAGTGGTGTTATCGGCGGCGTGCAGCATCTTAGCGCGCTGTGCACCCCCCCCTCCCCCCCTCCCTCTGGCAGGAGCTCTCCTAAAAAGATAAACAAGTGATGTTATCGGCGGCCGTGAGCATCTATCTCGGCGTACTGCCAAGGCCTGCACTGCGAACGGTGCGAAAACTGAGGAACCAGAAAAAGCCAAAGGCTGAAAAACAAAAAAAAGGAAATTCTGACAGACTAAAGTGGGGGTGGGTTCATTTTGCGAGCACGTCCATTACGCGAGTAAATACGGTAATGCACACAGTGGAACCTCATTAATTCAAACAGCAGGAAAGATCGAAAATTTGATCAAACAAAACTAATTTCAAGCCTTCCAACTTGAGATGCTGAAATTCCGCGCGAGTCGGCACATCGCGCCTGCGTGGTTTTGAATTGGTACAGTACACGTTCTTGAATTTCTTCCGCCACACGAACTTGAACAGTAGTCAGAGTTCGCGGGACTCATCTGTGCCGAGTCATTCGTCCTGGATACGGAAAGAGGAAGTGCGTGGGAGGCGTATGGCTCCACGGAAGCGGCGTGCGCGGGAGGAAATGATGGTGCATTTCAAAGCAAGGTCAGCGTACCCGGGGCAAAACGCACTGCAACCCTGACTTTTCTATCGTAAAACCGTAAAGTACTGGCGTTTCGACGACAGGCAAGATGCCTCTCATTATACGCAAGCCATTGCAGAGCGCATATCGCCGGATACGATGCCGATTTCGGCTCTAGTACCTAGGCCTAATGCCAAAGGCCAACTCTGACGGAGCACTAGCTTTGGCTGTTCCTCGGTTCTAATTGTTTCGCCATCTTCGCGTTCTCGTTGCAGGCCCATCGTACTACGGGCGCAGCCTAGTTCCCGCAGCGGCGCGTTCGCTTTCCCATTTATGGCGCGCTCACACTTGGACATTCGGCGGCGAGAGCGAGCGGAATCCGCTTCCGCGGCAGAGATTCCACCGAAATACCCAGCGGAAAGGCCGATTGGTCCAGGACCGAATTCTGCCGCCGGAAAAAAATCCGCCGAATCTCGTCAGCCAATAGGAAGGCGAGTACCTGCGGCGACAAACATGGCGGCGCCCTTCGATGCAGGACGCCTCGCTTCGGAATGGATTCGTCGCTGTTACTGCATTTTTCAGCATGTTCACAGGCCATAAAAGAGCCAGCGGTCTTTCGCTTTATCTTATCTCGCCCATAAGAAAACGTTTGAGCGATAAATTTGCTTTAATTTTTTTTTCGGGTGACTATTCTTCCCCTTTTAGGCTTAAGAGGGGCGTCGAGTTTTTGACAGCAATGGCTCCTGTCCTAACCACCAGATGGCGCCACTGGGCGTTTAAAAAGTGAGAATGTTAGAAATGTCGTAACGTCTGACAAAATAGCTGCATTTAGCGTACGCAAGTGTGCATAAGGTTTTGGTGTGTAGACAGCATCGATTAACCTCCTGCCACATCTGTGTACGCCGTGAGCCGACGGCACACAGACGATGAGCGGCCACGCCGTGGCCAGGAAGTGTGAACGAGACAGCATTTCGGCGGCCGCGGATTCCGCTCGCTCTCGCCACCGAACGTCCAAATGTGAACGCGCAATTAGACTATCCCAACCCGTACGTTCATCGGCGACATGCCACGGGCAGCATAGCTAGGCCGAGCTCATGAAAGCGGTCACCATCCTCATCCGTGCACATGTCGCGCGGCGAAATTTAGTTATGAGGAGCTTTAGAATATGAGCAATACAACTGACGCCTTCCTCGGGCATATTGGTAATAAGTTCGGGATTTTTTTCGGTGAAATCTGATTTTCCGGACTGCCTGATTTTTCGGTCGTTTTCGCGGTCCCTAGAGAGTTCGAAACAACAATCGTCGACTGTATAGAGAATGAAACTGTGTAGTATGAAAAACAGCAAAAACATGAGAAATACTTGCGCTCGTGAATCAAACAAACTAAAATGACAGTTATTAACAGTGGCAACGTGGCTGAAGCTCAAGAATAGTACTCATGGCAAAGCTCACCTAGGCAAAGAACAGAAAAGAGTGTGCAGCACTGATGAAATATAATACTTAATGGGGGCGGTAAAGATGTCTGGGTTATTTATGCTGTGATGATTTAGTGTGTACGGTAAGACAAAACAAAGGCTCTGATTTCTGTATAACGTCCTAGTTCGAGGAACATCCCATTTTTGTTTGCTTCTGATATGAAAGCGTTTCTCATCTGGCTTAAGTCCAGAAAGATTCTTCAGGAAGCCGGAGGAGCATTAAGAAAGCGTTTCTCATATGGCTAAAGTCCAGCAAGATTCTTCAGGAAGTCGGAGGAGCATTGTGGTGAGAATCTAAAACAGTGCAACAGGAGATACTCAAACGTGGTATGCACACGGTGGATCCTATATTGTGGAAATAAAGTTTCTGTGTGGGCAGTGTAACCACCAGCAATCAGTCTAACTGCTTTCTTTTGGAGACCAAGTATGATGTTTAGATCTTTTTTGGATGTTGTACCTCAAACAAGGTGACAGTAGTTTATGTATGACTGAAATATAGTGTGGTAAATAAGAAGCTTGGGCTTAGAAAATTTGTCCCAAAGTCTCAAGAGGAACCCTACAGATCTAGTAAGCTTACTTTCGATATGCATTTTATGGTCAGACCATCTAACGAGAGAGTCAAAAACAATGCCGAGCAATTTAAACTTGTCCACAATTTCAATGATGTTATTTTCTAGCTTCAGGATATTGTGTTTACACTAACATCCAATCCAGGCTAAGGGGCCGAAAAAGACAGCTTTGGTCTGCTGCTGGCTGCGCTAGTGTCGAAGCATGTGAAGAGGTGAACATGGGTGCATGAGGGCAGCCTTCGAACTCTCGTACTAATTTTCCAAGCGACATCGCTGTCATGCAGAAAAGGTAACTTTCGGTGCACAACTTATCATGCGGCAAAGCCAACCTAACTGACAGATGACGCCTAGTGAGCCCTCGCGTGGTATGCTTTGCTGCCAAAGGCATTACCATGCAAAACCAACCGTACCTTAGTTTCAATAAGAGACTATACTATTTACAGTGTACTGATAACAAAATTAGACCTCTTATCATATGTAGTAGCTAGTTCCAAGCACCTTCTGCACGGAAATGTTGCGAGCGAAGCGCTGCCAGCATACCGGCAGGTACACATTGCTATAAGAAAGAGTCACTAGTGTTGGTGCAGTGTATTCTTGCTTCCAGTTTATAGATAAGCTTATCTACTGCCATTGTTATATATCGAATTATCGATATATCAAACTATTTTGCAATCCCCTTAGAATTAGATATATCTGGGATCAACTGCAGTATGTGTATTTCAAGACTAAAAGATGGTGCTCCTGCAGTTGTGTAGCACAGCTAGACAGCAAAAGTACATGAGCATAACACAAAGCTGGATGAGGGGGAAGTGAGATGACGATGGGCATCACCACTGCAAATTCAATGTTGTCAGACAAAGCAGTAGCGTCTTGCAAAATACAGACTGTTACGGTACACTGATGTGACATGCACGCGTTACTGGGTTTTAGGCAGCCGTTGGAGCTGCATGCATCGGCAATCTACGCATACAGATGTGTGTCTCCCAGAAAAAGGTGCTTTGCAAGATTTTAAAAAACCTAGCATTTGCAGCCAGCAGGCATTCCCCACACTCAGCTATAACAATAAGCAGCTGGAAACCAATTTGTAATCAAGGCACAAAAGTGGACACAGCATTTGCACTACATCCTCTATCAAACTTCAATTGCACATTAGCTGTAAAAGTCCAAAAGGTGCCTCATTTGGTTTCACTACTGGCTGACACACCAGGCAACCTCATTCTGGCTGTCACAACACCAACACATAGCCAATAAATTTGTTGAGTGATCTGAGTGGCCCACAGCACAGCTTTCACCCATCATTTCAGCAACTGAGAGCAAAATAAGAAATATCGCAGCACCACAAGACTGAAGGAAGTTGAGGGCTCAGAGCGTACTATGTTACTGTCTTCCTTGTATAAGCACAATTTTCCTCTGTGTTGTAGTGGCAGAAATGTCACCAAAGCATATGGAGATCAGAGCTGTTGCAGTACCTTACAATCATAATTCACCGCAACCCTCTCCTCCTCCCCCCCCCCCCCCCCCCCCCCCTAAAAAAACGAGATAACCAATCGAAGTCATGCATGCATGAGCTAACCTAAATATTACCAACGGGTAACAGATTCATAAACCGCTACTGCTAAAGCTGAAACATTTTGTTCTGAACAAAAGACAGGCTAAACAACTGCCAAGAAAGAAACACCTAAAAAACAAAGTGGGTAAACCTCATTAAAATGCACATTCTTACCTGCATCATCGTCACTTTCGTCACTCTCACTCAAAGGCAACCTCTGCTTGAAGAAACCTGGATCTTCCTTGCTGTAAAAAAAAAAAAAAAAATCAAACTATTGTTGGAAAGCACAGTCAAAAGCTTTGAGGACAAATCAGAGCTGAAAGCATGCAGAGAAAGTGACAGAGCCACAACAAACCTTGTGAACAAAGATCAGCAAAGGAGGTGATATTGCAGAACCATTGCAAACATTCTAAGGATTAGTAAAGAAAACTCAAGCTAATAAAAAAACTTCCACACAAATTTTTCATACTGTTTCAGGTTAAATAACAAGCAATTCTAATTCTAACTGGCAACAACCACTATCCACCAAACGCATGCGCATACAGCTGCTAGCCCACCCACCATCAAAGCTTAGTTGAGTTTTATTAGCAACCTATTTGAGCCTGTGTGCACTAGTCTAGCATATTGCTTCAGCCTTTCCATGTTCCATTTCACCTGCCAAAATAAATGTATTGCTTGACTGAGATTTGCTCAGTGAAAGGTAAAAAATAGAAGGGTTCCTTTACAACTTATTTCCTTTTTTAGTCAATGAAGGGTAACTGGAAACTACATGAAAAGTAACAAGCCACCGGAGGGAGCCAAACCCATGACCTCTTCATGTCACATGCAGTGTTCCACCAGTTGAGCTAGGTATTTATATCCAAAAGTCACTCCACCATGATGGAAATGACACGTAAAGTCGAGCCCACTTATAACGGCCGCAGATGTAACAAATGCTCACTTATTACCATATATACTCGTGTAAGGGCTGTCCCCGTGTAAGAGCCGCATCCCCAACTTTGGAGCCAAAATTTTGAAAAGAAAAAAATACTTTCGTAGCCAAACGCGAAAATTCGTGCACCAGCAAAAGTTAAGTTTTACAAGTCACTAGGTGGTGCTAGCTGTTTTAAATCCTCTATCATCATCAGTGCTTTGAGATCATGAGGGGATGTGGTCTTGTTTTTGCAACCATTTCACTCTGGGAGCCATTTTTTCTTTGTGCGGTGCTGTGGTCTTGTGCAGTGTGTTAGTGCGGTTGTAGTTACTGTGTGCAGCATTATTCAGTGGATCGCGGCTTATGCTTATCGCTTGGTGACGATGGGCAGATTTGATTTCCTACACCACGGCGTTCAAGTTGTCGCTTATGCTGATGAACACTGCAAGCGGGCGGCTGGACACAAGTTCGACGTCAATGAAAAGTGTGTGCGTCGGTGGTGCAACCAGAAAGAACAGCTCGCTAGTATGAACCGCAACCGGAAAGCATTCTGCGAGAAGCAATGCAAGTTTCCGGAGCTTGAAAAGGAATTTGTGAGTACACCCACAACGGCAAGGAAAAAATGGCTTTGCAGTGTTGACGAAGATAATCCGCGTGAAAGCCGTTGACATTGCTCGCCACATGGGCATTCCGCTTGCGAATTTTATAGCAAGCAGGGGATGGCTTCAACACTTTATGAATCGGCACGCGCTCTCCATTCAGTGCAGAACGACATTGTGTCAAAAGCTGCCCAATGAGTCCAAGAACGAACTGTTGAAGTTCCAACGCTTTGTTAACAGCCTTCGAAGGGAGCACAGCTATGACCTGCCTCAGATAGGAAATGCGGATCAGATGCCTGTCTGGTTCGATACACCAGAAAATAGCACAGTTGATTTTAAAGGTGCAAAAAGCATCTCTGTGCGTACAACCGGTGCAGAACGGCAACGGTGCATGGTGATTCACAGCATCACTGCTGATGGCAGAAAGCTGCCACCATATGTGGTTTTCAAGAGGAATAAGGCTCTGCCAAATGAAAAGTTTCCAGATGGCATTATCGTTCATGTCCACGAAAAAGGTTGGATGTGCGCAACTCTTTTAGGACTGGGTAAAAGTGGTGTGGGCAAACTGACCGGGCGGCCTGCTCCAACGGAGGGCTTTGCTCATCCTCAACAGTTTTCGAGGCCACCTCACAGACTGTGTCAAGGGCCAGCTCGCCGAAACTCGAACGAATTTAGCTGTCATTCCCGGAGGAATGACAAACATCGTGCAGCCACTAGATGTTTCTGTCAATCAGCCATTAAAGCTGATTTCCGGCGTTGTTACTCCGAGTGGATGGCAGCGCAGCGTATGTTCTCGAGAAGGCTCCTATTGGAGGTTGAAGAGAGCTTCGCTGCATCAAGTTTGTTTGTAGATTTTAAGTGCATGGCATTTGGTATCGTGCGACACCATTGTGAAAAGCTTCAAGGTGACTGGAATATCGAATCAGATGGACGGCATCAAAGACGACTCCCTCTGGGAAGGCACCCATGAGACGAGCTCTTGAATGAGGAATTTCCTTGAATAAAGTATGTGTGGTCATTTAGCAGTGTTTACATTAGTGTTTAGAGTCACAGCAACAGTGCGACGTTTCTGAGGATAGATATAGGCCTGACTCGTGCAAGAGCCGCACCATGTCAAAATCGCAGAAAAAAAGTGCAGCCCTTACACGAGTATATATACGGTATGAACAAGGGCTGTGCTACCGTCAAAATATGTATTAAAGCAATGGCAATGAACCTCAAATATAATGAACAACTGTGGCATTACCACTCGGCTATAGTGAACGAGGAGGTGCCATAAACTTGCCCCCACAGTCAAAATATTCGCCACAGAGCATCTCTCAGCCCCCGCAGCACTACCCCAGAAAGAGTACTGAAATCCAAAAGATAAATAAAGAGATGGCATCGAAACTGCAGATAACCGCTTGCCAAGCGCATTGATAGTCTACAAGGTCAATCATTGCAGGCATGTGTGCTGGCTGGGCGAAGCATGAGAAGTAGGAGAAGCACAGTGGGTGCAAGACAGGGACAGCCTCGAAAGTGATGTTACTGCTCTCCTCTTCTCTTCAACATAGCTATGATCAATCTCCCCTCCCAATAAAATCAGCATCCAGGCATCAATCATGCACTGTACGCAGATGACATTAGAATACAGACCATGACGGGCAACGTTGGTACAATGGAAGATCCCCCCCAGGAAGCGGCAATGACTGTCCAAACCTATCTACATGGCTGTGGACTCACATGTTCCCCAGAAAAATCAGAGCTTCCTATCATTTGACAGCTGAAAAACCAAGACACTATAGAAATCCAGACCAACGACACCTCAATACATGAGGTAGAAACGAAATTCTGGGGCTTTACATCAACAACAGGAGAAATAGTTCACTCGCACTACAAAAGCTTTGCGACATGGGTGAAAAAATTGCTTGAATAACTGCCAGAAACACAGCCAAGAATGGTGGTACAAAAGAAAATGACACCCTTCGCCTTATACAGGCATTTGTTACCAGCCACACAGTATATGTGGCACAATATACCTTCAACTCAAGAAACCTGATACTGTTGAACCTCATTAAAACAAAGCTAAAGGGCCAGGCGATTCATTAGTTATACCCACAGCTTTGTTACAGCCAGTGTTGATGAACTTCCAAGGTGAATCATCATTCCTTTGTTATTTCCATTATTTCATTGCAAACCGTTTTGTTATAACGAGGTTCAATTGTGTATACATCTCGACACCAAATCAGAATGACTTATAAAAGAGCCATTGGGCTCCCGCTTTCTCAACTGTGCGACTGCTATACTAAATGGTCCACAACACCATTGAAGAACTCATCGAGGCACACCTTACGGCTCAAGTGGTCCGACTGGAAACCACACAAACAGGGAAGGGTCCTCAATAAGCTCAATATTGAGCGCAACCTTAAACTTTTTGCTAAAACCATCCCAAGCACCTGGAGAGGATGCTTTAAAGGCTGCTAAGCTTCCAAGAAACATGCACCCAACCTACCACCAGGCACGAAGACAAGCAAGAGCAAAGGCAATCCAGAACTATGGCATGCAAGAAGGCGTATTCTACGTCGATGCCGTGGGTCCACAGTGGCGGCTGTCCACAAAGGACAGACAGTCGATGGACTTGCAGCAGTCAACCACAGCACAACAGCAGAAAAGATGGCCACAGCTCTCGCAGCTCCACACGTCGCCTCACAGGCTCAAAAGTAGCATATCAAAGCTTCATTAAAGATGCACTAAAGAGGATTCTGAGCTCGTCTGTTTATGGCCGGAATTCGACCTGCATGCTCCGAGCACATATTAGAAACTGAATTATTGTCCTGTGCGGCCAATTTCCCTATTGAATTGAACATCCTAGTTCCAGCTTTTTTTTTTTAACTCACCTCCGAAAAGAGAGGAGTCAGCCAACGTGTGGGGTGCCTTTATGCCAGCCGCGTGGCATCTTGACGCTTTGCCATCGGCAGAGTGATGCGTAGAGATCGAGAAAAGTAAAGAGTCCACTTGTATTTTTACTTCCGTGGGCCTAATTTGCAACAATGTAGTCTACGACTCAAACTATTTATTCACGGAAGCTTAAAAACAAAAAAAGCAAATGCGAAACCACATGACTGGCTAAAAGGAACAGCATGCATTAGCTGACCCCTCTTTTCACAGGCTAGTTCAATAAAAGGCAGGAGCTGGAACATTTAATTCGATTTAATAGGAAAATCTGCTGCACAGGACAACAGTTTCTAAAAATGCTCGGAGAGTGCAGATAGAGTTCCCGTGGTAAAAAAGCAAGTTCAGATCCCTCTTTAGTGCACCTTTAAGGGTAGAACTGCCCCGCCTGCAACCTTGATCCTCCAAACCAGACAAGCCTATGCTGACGTCAAACAGTTGGTGTGGATACCTGGCCACGAGGGTACACAGGGGAACGAGTTGGCCCACAGCTCAGCCCGGGCTTTTCTCCCCCGGGGCCCTGATAACTATACCTCAGAATCGGACCAGGTCAATCCACTCACAACATACAGCGAGATACTACAAAACCTCAGATTGGAGCAGCAGACATGCCCATCACTTGCCAAAAACCTTAGCAAAAACAAAGGGATTTATCTCCGTAGACCACAGACTCACATTCCACAGCCCTTATATACTACACGGCATAAACCCGGATTCCATTGAAGCGAATTTTGCAAGGAGAAGGCAGATGGACGAAGAACATCAACGTCAGCTTATCGAACGAGTAAGAGCAGCAGCTTTCGCCGGTGCAGTCCAGGACTAAGGACATCACCCTCCTCTTCCGCACCCTCTAACTTTACTTCGAAAAATATTTTCACTATCATCATCATACAGTTGGGGATGAATCAATGGGAGCTATTTAAGTTTGAATGCCTTGATGGCCCCGCTGGTAACATAATGTACATCGCCTGCTCAGTCAGCTCTCTGCATTTTGTGCTGCTAGCAAGTGCAGACAGCAGGCAGTGCAGCTGATATGTTCTGTCCACACATGTACTGCGCCACCTTCATTGCTGCATGGGTCCAGGAAGATGGGTTATGAGGAAATGAAAGGCGCAGTAAATGTCTCGCCACTCATTCACTCATTAGACACCTCAACACCGTGAAGGAAAGGGAAGAAGGTGGGAGTGATAGGAGAGAGAGAGAGAGAGGGGGGGGTACCCTAGTGAAAGGCTCCGGAATAGTTTGCCCATCTCTGGATCTTTAAATACACATGGGTTCAGGAACAGCAGATTACGCTGTCAAAACACCCTGTGATCAAACACGTGTGTATTAGTGGCAATGCATCGTTTATGCACAGCTGGTTGAATGTCACCTGGAATGAATTTGTTGGTGCGGACGCCAACATCGCAGAGCAGTGTTCTAGCAAAGGCACTGTACACAAAGTATGAGCACTCCCCTATCACCACCATCTGATTAGGAAGGCCGATCTGTGTTCGCTTCAACTGCGATTAGTCATATTGCGTCCCTAAAGCAGATTGTTGGCAGCAAATATCTCAGCCAGGAATAGATCACCATGCTGGAGAGCATGGAAAGCACCTTAATGGGATCATCTTTGAAAAAGTAGGCGCACATAACTCACTTTTTAAACAAATAAACGCCACTTCTGTTGGACATTTTTGGCTGTAATATAGGAAGTCCATTTACTACAAACTTCAGACGCAATGAAAATCATCCACATGACTAATGTACACTGTAAGTGGGCTCGACTGTATAAAATTTATTTTTTTTGTTTATTTATTCATTCATTCATTTATTGCAAGTACCTACAGCGCCCATGAGGCATTATTGTAGGGGAGATGAACTGCATATAATAACACATGCAAAGAAGATATTAGGAAACATGTCAGCAAGGTAACACAACATACTAAAAGAAGACAATGATTTCGCAAGAAGTATGAGTGATATGAGTGGTAGCATTACATCGGCACAGTGCTGGAAAACATCAGATCATCATTTCAACAGGACTTTGGAAATCAGGTGCATAAACCACATCATTCGGAAGCATATTCCAGTCAAGAATTGTGTTAGGGAAAAACGAATACTTAAATACATTAATGCGGCATTGATAACTTAATCTTTTTCGTATTTTCTAGTCTTTCCTAAATGTAATATGGCTGCTTTAGATAAGTGTTTTTATTAATACCGGTAAAGTCATTGTAAATGCTGTGCAAGAACTTCAGTCTGAAGATTTTTCTTTGGGTTGCGAAAGTCTTCCACTCAATACATTCGCAAAGTTCTGAGCTCTTTACATGAAAATTATAATTCCCAGTCACAAACCTTGCAGCGCGTTTCTGTACCCTTTCTAACATGTCAATGAGTGTACCCGCGAAAGGGTCCCATGCTACACAAGCATATTCTAATACTGGCCTGACATTTGTTAAATATAATGTTTCTTTTAGTATCTGGGGAGAGCTTTTGAAATTCCGTTGGAAAAATACAGAAGACGAGAAGCTTTGGCAGTTATCATGTTAACGTGGGCTATCCAGTCTAGGGATGCTGTGAGTATAACACCACTATATTTAACCTTATATATAGTTTGGATAGTGTCATGGTTTAAGAGATACGATCCAAGAATTTTCTTTTTTGTTTGTAAATTGCACATGGAAACACTTAGATACATTCAATGCCATGCCCCACTTCAAGCACCAGTCACAAACTCTGTCAAGGTCAGCCTGTAATATACACAAATCATCAAGGCACATGACAGGGGAATACAAAACACAATCGTCAGCATACAGTCTGACAGTGGATCTGAGGTCGACACATATATTATTGATGAATATGAAGAACGGTAAAACATCCACAGGCGAGGACGACGCACCATTTTTTTGCTGAAAGAAGGTGGTGCGGCACAACATCAAAGGCCTTCTTAAAATCTAGAAAAATAACTTCTATCTGAAAACAGTTGTTTATCCAGGATGCAATGTCATGAACAAACTCAGTTAGCTGGGTTGCACATGACAGCCCTGATCGAAAACCGTGCTTATCTTGAAGGTGTTTTACAAGTCCAGATTAGATTATGTGCTCCAGGGTTTTGCAGCAAACAGATGTCAAATATATGGGGCGGTAATTGGTGACCTGGCTGCGATCACCTTTTATGTGAACTGGTGTGACATTGGCTATTTTCCTATATTTAGGTAGTTTCGCAGCCCGTAGTGACTTGTTGAATAAAGTAACCAAAAAGGGACCAATATTTTCTTCACAGTGCTTTAGAATATAGTTAGGAATGCCGTCAGGACCTGGTGCAGAACGTGCATTTTGGTAGCAATGCGAAAGATTGGCACACATTAGTGGGGAGTGTATATAATTCCAGCATGAAGGCATATGCTACTTACAACTTTCGAAGAGCTGGAGGAGTCCCTGTTTTCTTGGTAGAAGAGCTCTGAGAAGAGTCCTTGCTCCAACATGTGCTTGAACGGCTTGAAAAGCCAGTCCCAGGCTAGTCATTCCACAAAGAAAATTCAAGCAACATTAGTTTCACAGTTGTATACTGGCTACATGCTCTGTTAAAGATTTAAAGAGAAGCTAAGGCGGTTTTCAAATCTGCAAACTTTCTAGGCTTTTGAAGTATACTCATTGTTGATCATGTTAGTGAAGTTATTTTTCTAAACTGTTGCAAAAGCATGGGCACAATCACAGATTGAAAGTGCGCCGTTCAAATCTCCCGCGTCCCGAGAGAGTGCAGGAGAGGAGAAAAGCAGAGAGGAAAACCTCCTCCTTATCGACCCATGTGACGTCAATATGAGGAGCCGGAGGTCCTCCGAGTCACCTAAACATGCTTTCAGCGCGCGTTGTTCCTCGTGTTGCCTGCGTTGTGGACGTACTCACAAAGTGTTTCAGCCAAGTTTTGAGCATCCGAACACATGCAGCTGATCTAACATGAGGTACTGCTGTGCGTTCAGGTGTACGAGCAGCTACGGCCACGAAGATGTCTTCCACAGTTTCCCAAAGATAAAAAGCTCGCAGTGCAGTGGGTCGCTGCTGTGAAGAGGGAGAAGTTCAAGCCGACCAAAGCAAGCGTACTCTGCTCGAAGCACTTTCGTGACAGCGACTACGTGCAGAGCTTGTCCCTAATGCGATCGCTAGGGGTTTCTGTCAAAAGGGGCATGGCTGAACCATCACGCGGTTCCTTCACTATTTTTGCACAAAAGAAGCATGTCACCACCGCCAAGAAGTGCATTTGCTAAAAGAAGGAAACATGAGGTGAGGGCTTCTACTTCCGATTTTAAATTCATTACTCTGCGGCAATTCAGGTCTCAATTGTGTGTGGAGCTTTGCATGAAGCGTTGACCATGATTAGCCCACGTGGAGAGCGATCCCGCGATGGGGATGGTACGGGCACAGCTGCATCATGCGGCTGTACTAGCAGGTTTCCTTTTCTCGCGCAAGGGGATATGCTGTAGAGATCCCCATGCTAAACGTCACTTAACTCATCAACGAAACACCGCTTCACGTGCAGACAGGACGGGCAACTGAAAAAAGCCCACTGCTGTGCCTGACATGCTCGTGGAGCCCCTGCGGAGCAGTGGCGCAGCCAGGTTGGCCAGGTCTTGGGGCGCGCTGAGCGAGGTTCAGTTCAACGCGTCGAAGCAAACAAATGTCCAAGCTGCTGACATGCGGCGTCGTGATTTCCCACCCGTTACTGCTTTGCCGTGAATCATTAGCTACGCGATCTGAAAAGAAAATACTCGACAGAAGCCTGGGCGAGTTGCAGCTTGGCTTTGAAACACAGGTGCGCGGCGTCGGACTGTTATTCTGGCAGTGGCGGGACACAGAACCGACTAGGAGCTAATAGAGACATTTAGAATGGGGTGAAGCTATCGGCTAGGGTCATAGCGAAATAGCGAGGAGCCACAGCGCAGGCGAAGGACAATAACGCCCCTCTGGTAATGGTCCTGCGCATGCGCACTGGCGCCTTGCTGTTCCCCTATGTCCCTAACCGATAGCTTCGCACTTTTTTAAATCTGTCCAATTCTGATGTGGTTATGCAAATGCGATAAGTCGGCAGGCGTCATGTTATTCTTACGAGGTAAACATATATATCGATGATCACCTAAAATCCGAGAACGACATCACATACGCGGTTTTCTTGTTTTCATAGAAAAATTTTCAGTAAAGAGCAATTCAGTAATCCAGTACGCTTTTTATCCTTTCAGGTCCTTGCAGAACTGCTTGGAGAAAGATCAAGCATGGAAACACTTTATCCAAAATTGGGCAGTTCCTCTGGTAACTCAGCATGTAATGATGCTACATTCAGTCTCAACATTTAGTTATGCATGGCTATCCTGTGCATCAAATCATATCTCAGTCTGTGTTGCAGATGTCACAACAGAAGCTGGAGCAGATCCCTGTGCAATGCCACATGAAAACTTCGGTGCGGAAAATTCACTAAGTATCCTCGCTCTGACTGGTAACGATCAATATTCAGCAAGCAGAGTAATGCAAGGCACTGACCCCTTACACATAGATGATAACTTGCTCATTATTGCAGATGCAGCACATGATGTGCCGCAGGAGGTCAAACTGACAGTCTTTAGAGGGAAGACCCAAGTCTGTCCAAGCAACGGTGCGGCCAGCGACACAAAGCACAGTTGTACAGGCATGTGTGAAAAGAAGCATGGAATCACCCCACTCTCAGACAAAATCTCACACTGTATCTATCGGTATGTGCCTCCACATTGAGCGTACATTTTTGTACAATAATGACGGGGAAGGGGGCAAAGTGCTATAGAGGTTTTCAATTGTACTAAAACTTCCACATATTCTATGTTGTGTCCAGTGGTAAAAACTACTAAATGCAGCTGCACATATCACATGACTTTTAGGCATTCAGGTTGGTAGCCCCATGATAGATGCAGCTACTCAAACCACCATGCCAATCCAAAGAGAGGCCATTGAAAATGATGACAGTGCAGAAGACGAAGGTGGAGATGAGAACTATGATGATGAGGACTACAGACCATGTGAGGAATTTGAAGAGAAGCATGTGATTTATTAACAGTATGATAAAAACCCGTTTACCCTACTTCTACTCTGGTGCCATGAACATTCACTCCTCATGTTTTCATGCAGGTAGAGTGTTTAGGCCGTCCAGTGCGATTGAAAATTTGCCCATTCTCTTCCAAGCAGAGATGTGTTGGAAACTCCACAGATGAACCCGGCAGCAAAATATTTTTGGTGCAGGAGAAATACCTTTGGAAACTTTTCCAGCTGTGCACAGAGTGCCTCGCACCTCGTACAGTCAGATTCGAGTGTGAAGGCACGCTTCTAGAAGTTTATGAGGAGTGTGCATCTGGCCATTTCGTTTACTGGTGTAATCAGGACATCAAAAAACAGCAGCCGATGCTCAACCTGCAGCTTTGCGCAGCAGTTCTCTGGAAGCAACCCAACAGCTACACGTTGTGAGCAACAGGACAGTTTTTGCAATCCAGCGTTCATACCTGTGGCCTGCAACTGACAGGGTAAGGAGTCATTGTGAAGAAGTTTCCAGCTTTCTTTGCATGGTCAAGGTTCAATGTGCACTGTTTTTTTTTTTTTTTCAGGTTTGGAAAGAAGAGCAGAAAAGTCTGCTGCAAGAGCTGCAAGGCCAACAGGTGAACCTTGCTGGAGATCGACGGTCTGATTCACCAGGATTTAGTGCTAAATATGGCACGTATAATTTGATGGACGCCACAAAGTCTTGCATTTTGAAGTCGCGCAGGTGCGTTTCCACTTTGCTACAACAACGTTCTGTAAATTTTTATAGCTCACTAATGCAGCCAAATGAAGTGTAACGCAACACTTAAATATCATGACTTCTTTCTACAGCACATGCATTATCATAGGTTTAGCCTTCAATCCCTGTGCTGGTAGATGAAGCACCAACACAGCACTACCATAGTTAGAACTACAAACATTTATTTTCGTAAAAATAGTTGCAGCTGGGACGGAGAGACCTCAGTACATGCAGTCTTTTTTTTTTAATTGGTAGACACGCAGCGCATCAAACTCAATATCCTTTGCCATTATCATTCCATAGTCCAATGAAGCTGGCGGCAGCTGTCACATGAAGTTAGAAGGCATGAAACAGGGCCCTGCTTTACTGGAAAGTGAGGAGATCAAGGTAGCAGTGCTGGTGACCGATCGTCATACACAGATCAAGAGCTTTCTCTTTAACAACAAAGCTGCAATCACCCATGAGTTCGACGTGTGGAACATGGCAAAGGTTATCTAGTAGCTGCTGCTTTACGGTGGCTGATAAAATGTTATTTTCAGCATATTTATAGAACATATTACATTAGTTCTATTTTTTCTAATACGCATTTTAGGTATCACCAAGAAGCTGCACACAGCTGCAAAACAAAATAACTGCAAGGAACTTCTGTATTGGGCGACAGCATCCAGTGAAGGCAAAGCACAACTCATTGTGCCCAAATGGCTCTCACTTCTTAACCATATAAGGGACATCCATACACACGATCAGGCATCGTTCCCCACGTGCTTGCACGGTGACATCAAAACCAAGCAGTGGCTCAGAGAAGGTATATTACATTTTGTGAAAAAATACGTGAAAGGCCCTAGCGAAGCATAATTAGGCATATCTAACTATGATATATAAAGTAATAAAATTCCAATAAGAGAGGGTTTCAGGTAGGGAGACACAATCTCTAGAGTACTATTCACTGCGTGTTTACAGAAGGTATTCACAAACCTCAAATGAGAAGAACTGGCAATAAGAGTTGATGCAATTTGGTGATCACGTTGCCTTGCTAAAGAACTCGGAACTCCAGAAGAGTGGCGGATCGGGATAGTTGGTACACGTTTGTCATTTTTTGAAAGTGCCAAAATAACATGGACAAAGAAGGAACATACAGGGACGAGCGCTTGTCCATGTCTGTTTCTTCTTTGTCCGTTTGTTGCTGTCGTCAGCATACAGCAAGCCGCACGCTTAGAGATTTACAGAGATTGACAATGGCCATTTATTTTTAGAATCAAAGGCTTTCCAGAAGCTTCAAGACATTACAAAGTCTAAGGCCCTTCTTAAAGACATGCCATGGCTATCTACCAGACATCAAAACTATGGATTAGAGGCTTTTCATAGCCTTCTAGTGCATTTTGCACCGAAGACCTGCCATTATTCGTATTCAGGAATGAGGGCCAGGTAAGCTGTTGTCTTCTATTCTCTACTTTTACAGTGAGAAGCCATCGATATCACAAAACAATTGTGTTAAACAAAACAAATGTTATGCATCTGTAGAAAAAGTGAAAGGCATGTAGACACGTGGCACAACTATATGAAAAGCTGCCCATCTTAAATTACACTTACTGAAATTGTCAATAGCCGCATCATTTCTTATGTCGTCTAAACAGAAATTAAAAACGCAGTCGACCGAATCGGAAGGGATTTTACATGCCGACACTTTGTGAGCATTTAGAGTTTCGGCTGTGCTCACCATGCAAGCACTGCATTTTCATTTTCAATCCGCCCGGCAACTGAGGAGATGCTTTGTTCTCATAGCTCTTCAAAAGTAGTACTTTGCTTGTTCAGTATTTTCATCATGCGCGCTCATGGTGCTTTAAAACCACTAATTGCTAACATGGTGTTGTGCTCAACGTCCATCAGTGACCTCCTTTTGTAGCATGATTTTTACAGTTGGACTGTTTACATTTGTTTCAAGTTTACACGTTTTGACACAGTCCTGTGCAACTTTTTCAGGACCCAACTAGCTGTACAACGAGAAAAGTGGACGTGGTCAGGCACGCACAAAGGATGGCACACTTCGATGGTGTGTGCGTTACCCAAAGGCAGCAGGTGGTGGCCCAATAGCTTGTCCAGTAAAGGAGCCACCAACTCATGGTAAGCTTGCACCACCTAGTTTATTTGATCACGAAGAAAGTGAATATTGCACAAGCTACAAGATGAAATGCTCACACAGGCTGCGTCAAACGCCTCCTCGACAAGGTTACGGCCATTGCTGAGAGCATGCAGCCTCAGGAGAGGAAAACTGCTCCAGAACCTCGTCCACCACTCAGCAGCAGTCTTCCAAAGGTCCCAAAGGACAAGCTGGTCGAGAAAAGAAAGTCAAGGTTCAATAGACAATGATCAGTTTCTCACCACCTGCAGAGAAAATACTGGTAAATAGTATGAAGGTTTACCGCATGTCCCAAATCTGAATGTGGGTTGAGCAGCTAAAGCCCTTGATAGCCATTGAGACAGGTAAAAATTAATAGCAAAGGATGTGATGACATGCACCGTTAATTAAGGAGAACTAGTTAGTAAACTGTTTGGTTCGTCAGAGTAGTGAAAAACATATCACAAAACATAAGGCACAGTAGGCAAAATCATGCAGCCACTAGAAAGTATGTAGACCACTGTGTACTATATGCTGGGGATTGCATAGATTATAAGGGAAAGAATGCAACCTTGATAACCACTTTAACGCCTCTATTCTTTCCTCCATGGCGTTTTCTTCTGTTCCTTTATCTTTTTTTTTTACTGTTTTATTGCGATTGTTCATTTTGATTCTGTTGCATTTTTTCAGAAAAAAAAGGGGGGTGGGGGGTATGTTTTTGCATTCTTTTCATGTCAGTATGGATATTAACCTGCTTCTCTCCTACCTGCAGGTGACAGCCTCCATGGCCAGACAAGAGCTGTTTGAAGACTAAGTGCGCCACCTTCCCACCCTCCTCACTCCACACCCCACCATAACCCCAGTCCATCCTCCTTAGAGTAAAGGGCCTATATAACCCCTGCCAATGATGACCGCTGGACTGAGGCTCTCCCTTCATTTTATTTTTTTAAGATTTCAATCTCTTGTACTTCTTATCTGCCATTACGAAAGAAGAACCAATGCACTACCGCCACATTATTAGCAGCCATTGCTGTCTTCCAGAAAATATTACTAGCGAGACTGTGGTGAACACACCATAAACTATAAGACAGTATCTGCATGATCTTAAAAGCTTTATGCTTCTGCATTTCTCGACAATTTGGAGATCAGAACAAAAGAAGATTTTAATCATTTTGCTTAGTGTGCTTCATGGAATAGTCATTTGGTAAGCAGAAAAAAAAAATTTTTTCTAGGCACCTTTCTGCTCTGCATTTCTGCGGTAAACATGTACATAGTTGCAATTTTTTGGGCCTTATTGATTGGAAGGGCAATGATGGTGAAGAAAGTGACACAAGGCACATTCGTAGCTAGGAGTTCAGTGTGTTGGCCCTCGACTACGGCACTTTCCACCAGACTGTAAATACAGCTCAATTTTTCACAAAATTTATTTCAACAATATTGTATCCATCATTGTATCCAGTGTTAGATGTCTACATGCAACCATTTAAGCACGCATGAACTGCAAACAGACCAACTATTTCAATCCAAAGCCATACTAGGGAGGCAGCTAGATGCCAGGGCAGACTACAAAGGAAAGTTTCACCCCAATTACAGGTCTTCAGTATGTACTTTTTTGTTCTTGACACAAGTAGGTTTTGCATTGCCAACAGACTTCCAACATGCTTTTCCTTTAGCCTGCAGTATTCTGAAATAAATAAATAAATTTTATAATTCGCAGTAGCAATTCTGACATGATTAGAGTTTTGTTGCTTTAGCTTGCCTTCTAAGTGCTCGATAAGCCAAACAGACCTTCTCTCTTATTTCAGTTCCCTGAACAAGTATCTAATGTGCATGCATACATTTGCTGCTAGCATATAATTACTGCATGGAGCCTTCATGTTTGTATTTATGCCCAAGATTAAAAAAAAATAGTTTAGCTGACGTAAAATCTTATTTGAAGTGGATTTGCAAACTCACTCAGCTGTAGAAGCTACAACTTGTTTAATCCCTGCAGGTGCATCTCGCAAGTTGGTGTTAGTTCAGCCTAACTGCCTTAATTTTTCTGCCATATTGGAGAGCCTCATGTGATCCAGAATTTTAGGGCAGCATCATCAACTCCGCGTAAAGGAATGAAGTTTTGCTAACTCGGACATACTTGCTCGACACCGGCGACAATAAATGCCACAGTAGAGCTATTCAGTGTAGTAAAATGCAACTGGATATTGGTTCAACATGTGCCTAACTGTTTTGTTGCTGCTGGCGTAGTGGATCATCACATGCAGTCACTGAAATGCTGGATGACAGGAGGCTGTCACCGACTACCTATAGCAGAACAAAGCTTGGCCAGCTTGTACATGACTGCTCAATGGCAATAATCATTGACAGAAGTTACAACCCGTGTAATCCCTGCTGTCTTATCTTACAGGTTGGTATTGGAACACAATTATCTTGTGCGACTTCGCTAAATGGTAAGAGATGTTCTGCCAATCTTCACAAATTAATGCACCTTATTAGCATTTTTAGAGGACCAAAAATACTTATTCCTGACTTCAAAATGGAATAAAGTTCTGTTTTATTTGCCATGTGGTTTCTTCATGTCAATCACATTAGTGCCAGGTTCCTGCACAGTGATTGCAGGAAAACGTGCCAGAACTCGGCAGACCCTGCTAATTTAAATTAATCTTCACTGCAAACGGCACTTTTTCTTGCTCTCACTTTGCAAAAACCTCAAGTACTGAAAACAACACACACCTCTGTAGAAACCTCTCTGTACAAACACCTCAAAAAGGTGCTTTTCTCAGACTGTATCCAGGAGACAACTAGGTAGAAAGTGTAGACTTTCTCATTTGTTTTCAGATGAGCCAAACAGCAAGTACACTGCATTTCACTAAAGCCTGTAAATGAAAAGTGTTAAAATTTCCCCCAAGGTTGATTAAAATTTCTCACTCATTAGTGGAACATTTGCTGTTTTTTTTTTTCAAGAATTGTTGCGTCAATTAAACTAGAGGTTATTATTAATTTCGCAGTAGCCGCATATAGCAGGTCTCTCCTAGCGATTTCTGGCACTTGATAATAAGTAGAAGTACTCATCTTCCATTCTATGCATGCATACAAACACTTGCTATGAACGAGTAATATTACAGCCACAGCGAAAATACGGTTATCCACAACTGGGTGTCACCCCACATGCGAAAAAATCCCGTACCGGCATCGGACACGTACCGGAAATTTTTTGGGAATGGTGCCAGCCGGCGCATGCACAAGAGCACTGTGGACGGCTTCTTTCGAAAGAAAGGCCTCTAACAATAGCAGCGAGTCTTGGCGCAGTACATGTGAGCTAGCGAACTCGCCTTTCCGTTGCATCAAGCTTCGGGTATAACTGCCGCTCTCCAGCGTAACCAAAGCAATATTGCGAATCACATCGCAGCAGACGAACGCACTTGAATCACGCACAAGCAATTAATTGTGCATCCACATAATACTTTCTACTTCATGCAACGCTTTGTACGTGGCGCCATTGCCAGGAGAGAAAAATGTGGTCGCGGGTCTTTTCACACACCATGCCACGACACTATTGAGAACACGCCACAGGGCAAGTGAGAGCTAACACATTAGGGTTTAGTCATTTCTATGGACTATAGGCGCACCATCATGATCTTCCGAATGGCATTATGAGAAGTGGCTTATCGTGGGAAAGTTATTGGACAGTCGTCTAGTTTCTGCCAATAACGACATGCAACTTCGAAAAATGACGTACCACAGCATGTTTCCAACGCTGGTAGATGTTCCCGGCTGGTCTTCGCTCCTGGCAACGGAGATACTGCGTCGTTTGCGTGCGCAACTGGTACGAACACATACAGTGAAACCCCGATGTTCACATGAGTGTCAAAAGTGTCCTATAATCGCTTTTACAACACCGCGAAGAGCTGCAATCGGCACGCAACGCAGCTTACAAAGCACTGGAACCATATCGGCAGCTTCACCGGTCCTCAAAATGTCGTCACGTCTTCTTGGCCAACCAGAGGCGGCGGCGTGACCCGCGATGTGCCCCCGAGGCACTGGCTGCATATTTCTGCTAAAAACGACAATTAGCGCTTGCTTTTACCCAATTTTAGTTCGATAATCGAGTTTGCAGCATCAAAGGTGCCACCGCAAGCCCGATTTTTGCAAAAAGTGCTTCAGTCTCCCTTTAAAGAGAAAACACCAGCTTTAGAAATCAGTATGGTAACAACATTGTGAGAAAGGGTACCTTAATCTGCCCAAAAAAGACAACAGCACCAGCTGTGAGCTGTTACAAAACCTAATGTATCTGCATGTAAAAAACTTCCTTTGTACATTGTAAAGCCAAAACTACCAAATCTATGACAGATATGTTTGCTGCAAGCCATAGTGTAAGAAGGCTACCCTTACATGGCACTTTTGAACCAACATAGGGCAGCAAAACTCCTAATGGGTCCTGTGCTGAATGCTCCCTTGACATTAGCATGAAGCACTAAAGACTGTGGCCCCACCTGTTGTCATGCTTTGTTGCGCTGTGTTGAGTTGGGTCGTAGGCAGAAGGATGACCTGCTCAGCAGCAGTAAGATGCTGCCAATGACTGATACCACAGTTGCATAATATAAAGCAGAACCCCTCTATATATAGTAAAGTAGCTCACGCCAGCAAAAATCTTTACTATATCAGGGTCTTTACTGTATCAGTTGTTGGCGATGGCATAGCTCCGACTATGCTCTCTGGCTGCTTACTAAGCACGAAGTGCTAGTTTATAAAAGAACACTCAAATACCTGGCATCGTGCTCTTATCGTCTCATTATGTGATAATTATTTTCAGTTATTGAATGTTATCACATTTTCAACTTCGTTTAAATCTTGTGGAAGTACTGCATTTACACAAATACAGCATGGTTATGTGAAAACCAAAGATTTGCATGATGATGGCATCTTCTTCCGTGGTCTCAGCGTCATTTAAGAGGCAGTAGTTAAAAACGTGCGTGACACAGTCAAGCGCGGCAAAACCGCCTACGCAGTTCCACCGCGCCTCTACCTCTTGCTGCCGCTTTCCCGTGCCTCGCACTGCCGTGCTACGAACGCGCGCCCTTTTCTTCCCCCTCACTGCACTTCCTCAGCGACCCGAGCCGCCTTTTTCCTATGTTCATAACCAACTTCACTTTTTTCGTGCACGCCGCGCGCTTTGGCCCACGGCCTCAAGGTCTTCGAAAAGTTGGCTTCTCGCAGCTCTTGAGCTCAATGGTGAAGCCACCCCCAAAAAACTGCTGTTTTATCGTATTTGGTATCTATTTGCCCCGCAATCCTAGACTTCACGTGCACCGCGATGTCATCATTCCGCGGGCAGTACATCACCACGGCTCAGACGCTCTTTACTATATCTGTTTCATCGAAAAAATTCTTTACTATAACCCAAAAAAATGCATGGTCATCTACAGAAGGCAAAATGGGGCCACAGCTTCGCTTTACTATATCCGAGCTTTTACTATAACCGAATCTGCTATAGCGGGGTTCTACTGTACTGTATTTTCATGTGTATTATCCACTCCTGCATACAGCCTGCACTACTCATTTGGACCCGCACAACAGAGAAAAAAAAATTTCCCTCGTACTACTCGCACACTTTCAGGAAATATGGTTACCCACTTTTGAAACTGTGCAAACAATGTTCAGTTTGTGCTCAGAACAAGTTTATTTGGAGATGATGCTCGCTGCTATGCACAATCATTGATCGCATCCAATCATCTCTATCATTGCAGTTTTCATTTTATCTCTGCTGCCGAAGACAACCTTTTGATCAATAAAGCAGCCCATTCTTTATATATTGATCAGCACAACCGCAAAGTTTTCTTTTTCCTTCCACCATAGAAACAGCCCATCGATGGCAATGGGGATTGCATGCACCCGAAGGTACAATGAGCCGTGGTGAAGCCGACCTGCCTTCACCCACAATTCACATATAATGCGTGCCCCACTGTAGGGTCGCGTTTCTGCGATGCAAGTAATACACACAAAAATAGGGTAGCTTTGGCTGCATTCTGTTTGCTTGCAAAAATAAATTAGACAATAGCCAGCTTTGCAACTTATGATGTATAAACTTTGACCCTCACTCACATCTAAATGCGCAAATCAATACTGTAAGCTGAATTTTATTAAAAGGCCGCATTGAAATATAACAAATTTATCTGCGCTTTCACTCTGACAAGGATTATAAGGAGCTCAAAAAGGAGTGCTGTTCAGTAACGTCTCATACAATAATGATTGGAAAATGCTGGTTCCAAATGTGTAATTAACAATGTTTAAATTTGTTTCCATAAGAGAAAGCACAGCTAAGAGATGCGACCAAATGTGGAAAGGCTGTGCATGCAGACTTCAGCAAGGTAAGTTGTTGGGCAAGTTGGTTACGATATTCCATGACTACAGCGCGACAAACGGGACATAGAAGAAGGACATACACAGGGACACAACACAGCGCTGTGTTGTGTCCCTTCGAGTGTCCTTCTATGTCCCGTTCGTTGTGCTGTAGTCATGGAACATGCAGACTTGCAGTGTAAGATATGACAAAAAGAAAAAAACATTGAATTTAATCTACCAAAGCTACCTCTAGAATAAGAGGCATGTTGCAGTGCAAGACACAGTCAAATCTCATTACAGCGAACCTCAGACTAACTATTTTTTCAGAATTACAAACATTTCAAAAAACCCCTTCCGAAGGCCTATGCTTTCAATGTAAACATTTTTCAGTACTACGAATATCAAAATACCGAAACATTCAGAATAACGACTACAATTTTAACGCTGTCACTCAAGTTAAATACCTCATTACTACGAATTTACACCCACCGCAGAAAGGAAAGCGGCAAGTTCGGAACCGATCGCGGGATGCGAGCAATACAGGGTGTGGCCTCCGCGATCAGCTCCAGCATCGCTGCCGGAGCCAGTCACGGAGGCCACCTCCGGGAAAACAAAGTACGGGTTTTGTCGCCAGGCAGTTTCTGAAGTTGACAAATATCATCACAAAACATTGACGTGCAGGTGGAATGCGTAACTAGGCCTACTTTTTCTCGCGCACTAATCACCTGAGCCAGTGGAGCGCCCGTGTTGTTGTCTCTCTCAGGTTGGTGAGGACGTGTTGATATTCGGCTGCCGCGAGATCACTCTGCCCTTCGGACGATGATGAATTCTGCAGTGCCCACCAAAAAGAAGCGAAAGCAGTTTTCGCTGCAGGATAAAGTCGCCATTCTTTGGGACATTGATGGCGGGAAAAGGCAGATCACTGTCAGCAAGGAGCTTGGAGTGGCTCCGTCAACCATTGCGACCATCTTGAAGGATCGTGCAAAATTAGTTGAGCTTCACCGGAGGTCTCAGCTTGCTCCAAGTAGGAAACAGCTGAGTCTTGAGAATTTTCAAAACGTGAATCAAGCAGTGTTGACGTGGTTCAGATGCCCAATTGCAAGGTGTGCCAGTGTCTGGGCCAATGCTACAGGAAAAAGCGTGGGAATTCGCCACAGCGCTTGAAGTCGCTGGTTTTAAAGCAAGTGCCGGGTGGCTCAACCTTTTTCGTCAGAGAAACAGGATCACCTGGCAGACAGCCTTCGGAGAAGAAAGAAGGAAAAAGCAGCGGACGCGGAGGGTGCCGCTGCGTGGACGAACAGCCACTTTCAAGAAATCGTACAGTCTTACTCCGAGGATATTTTTAATGCCAATGAGACCGCGTGCTTCTATCAGCTCCTCCCGGGGAAAACGATGCATTTAAAGGACACGAAGTGCAAAGGCGGGAAGAAATCGAAGGTTCGCATTTCTGTGCTGTTCGCCTGTAATGCAACTGGCATGAAGAAGCTCAGGCCTCTCATCATCGGGAAATCTTTAAAACCTCGTTGCATGAAAAATGTAGTGTCGCTGCCGTGTGACTACCGAGCCAACAGCCATGCTTGGATGACGCGCGATCTCTTCTCTGAGTGGCTGCTTAAAGTCGACAGCGAAATAAAGAAGGAAGGAAGGAAAATCCTGATGATTGGCCTACAACCTTAAGGGGCGATATGGGTCTTTAGATGCAAAAAAAAAAAAAAATAAGTTGATTTTTTGAAAAACTTTTTTCTTACTACTACATATACTTCATATAAAGTATGAGAGTCGCGCAGCTGAAAAACGAAGCGCGAGCTTCGAAATGATGTTCCGTTCACGCAATTGAAACTCTGAAACCGCTCCCCAATCACTGCCATTCAGCTAGCAGTTGAAAGCTGGTTTCACGCCCTTTTGTTTGACACTTCTCAAGATGGCTTTAAAAGCCTCTTTATTTGTGATTTTACAAACAGTCTCCGCCTTACAAGCTTTCTCTCTGGTTTGCCTTGGGTAACTGAAATGAGCTTGGTAACAATTTATTTGGGAAGAGTAGAGCTGAGTAGCGATGCTATTTTCAGTGGCTTCTACATTATGTATTAAATTTAATTAGACGCTTTCCTAAATTTCCAGCCATCTCATTTTGTACATTTTTTACCAATGTATTTTCACTGAGGCAAGCGCAAAAACATCTCCCCCCCTGCCCCCCCCCCCCCCCCCCCCTTCACACACACACACACACAAATTTTGCACTCCAGCGTATTCTGGGCGATTCAGTTCTATAAATATTTAAAAACAAACTTTTGGGGGGCAAAACGTTATAACTTAAGTTCTAATTGAGCTATTCAAACTAACTGTATATTTGGGACCTACATAAAAAAAACAAGAATTACTTTACTAAGAATCCTATCATAAGTCAAAAAAAGTTTTAAGAACAACATCCCTCCTTAAGACAGCTGTTAAAAGGTTGCTCAAAGAAGCATCCAAGCCTTTTACAAAGTGTGCCGAAGGAGTGGTGGACCTGGTGGTATATGAAACCACACCCTCATATACTATAGTAAATTTTGCATCAAACACACTGCCCCTTGCATTGATGACCACCTGAGAGAATATGATATCAAAGGATGCGCACCTGCTGGCGCATTGCTTTGCTTGTGGTCAAGCTACAATTTCCTCATGCTAAGATTTTAAGCAAGAGCAGAAACATGGTTGCTCACGAGCCCTCTGAGTGAAACAGGTATTAGAATGGGAGCCTCTTAAGGTGACGAGAAGAAAGTGAAAGCTTAAAAATTGTTTCTCAATATTACAGATCCAAACATGTTGATCATGACTATAAAGTACGGCATTTCAAAGCTAGAATTGATTTGTTCAAATCATTTTTTCCACCCTGTTTGAAAATAAGTGTTTTGTATCATCACTAATTTCTTTTCATTTTTTTTGTTTCATATAACCCAACCCACCCCACAACCCTTACCGTAATGTCATACATATGTGGTGCAGTGGGTAAACAAGTACTAAATGGTTTTCATAAAGAAAAAAAGGCATTCACTACTTTTAGTGACACATCCACGCATCTAATTCCTGCAAACAAACTTGCAATATGTGTACCTCTTTTCATTGCAGCCACATGAACAGAAGGTTTTTTTTGGGGGGGGGAGTATAGCATTATGTGCTTCCAGGCACCAAATACACTTAGTTACAATGAAGCATTTGTATGTGTCCTTTCTATGTCTTAGTAGCTCCTTTCTGCCCGTTTAAGATAACCAACTCACCCAGCAAGTTCTCAACTATATGTGCACTGACAACAACCTCAAGATATGGTCACTATACTAATCAACAAGCTTGCAACATTTTGACCCACCTATCTGAATGCAAACAGCCTCATTCCAAAACGAATATCAAAATAGGAAGCGTGTCAATAACCTGAGAGCACAGAACCCATATTCTTAACACCTGGCAGATAACCACTGCTTGAGAATAGGTATGTCTATGCTCCAAATGCACAAACCTTCTTAGTGGTGAGACTCATCTTAGCAGCACACCTTGATATGCATACAAAGAGTATGCTGTGCCAAACAGAAGGAACGAAATATCGTATATACTCACGTAATGAACCCACTGTTTTTCCAGAAAAGTTGACATCAATTTGGGGGGAGAGGTCATTGCGCGGGAAAAAAAGTTTTAACAGATTGTTTTGGGAGGGCTGAAATTTCATATCATGCGTTTGCGCACCCACCCGTCGGTCCGTCCATCCATCCATCCATCGTTAACAAAAGCACGTGGTCAGACACGTTCGTGTCACCGGTGTTTAGCAAAGTTGCTGTATCACAGCACGATCCGACGATTTTGTGATAGCTGGCGGCACCAGCAAATCATAGCGAGAGAAAGCGAACATGCTGAACACCGGCCCTCAAGGTCCGGTGCACGTTGATTATGCGAGGTTGAAAAAAAACAAACATGCAGGACGGTGAAGGGTTAGGCATTTTCGCTCCTGATCTCGAGCTCGCCAAATCGCTTGAGGGTCTGAAGGCCCTGCTTCCTTCATAGTATTTCAATGTATAGGATGTTATAATTATAGCATTCTGGTTTAAACTGCCACGCTCCTCTCCAATACTCAAGCGCTCACTGGCTTTCTAAGCACATAGTAGCGTAGCCGGGCACACAGAAGCGCGCCGATTAAGCCGCCACTGCCGCTTCTGTCAAGGACGCACAACATCTTGGCGTTCTGCCAAGTTCGCCGAGACCCCCCCCCCCAACGCCATTTGACAGGACAGGAGCCCTCGTCAAAAGACAAAAGAAACATGCTGTGATGTTATCGGCATGCAGCATCTTGTTGCGCTGTTGAAGACAGCGCGAAAACTGAGGAACGCAGTAGGAAAAGCTAACAGTTTAAAAAAAAAAGTCAATTTTCACCAACAAAAGTGGGGGGTGGGCTCATTATGCTAGTGGGTTTACTATGCAAGTACTGATACAAATTTCGGAATGATACGAATTCATAAAGTTCCCTGGTTGGAGTATATTATGTGCAAGTGCAGAACTTTGGGTGTTGCAAACACTCTCCCACACCACTACGGATGGTATGAACACCTAAGCTGCTGCCACACCCGTGAGCACTCAGCGCTGCTCGCACATCGCTAATACGTGGCACACACTGCGAGCAGTGAGCTACAATGTGTGGCTCGCACATCACTGACACAGTGATCGCCAGTTGCACAGTACGCACTGCAAGAGTTGAGTGGCAACTTGCTGCCACAAATTATTCCCATCAGTCATAAACATATCTGTGTGAGTGTATTTGCCGTAATTTTGCATACATGTTTTGTTCATTTTGGATGATACAAAGTCCGGATGACCCCATGAGATTAGTGAACCTGCGAGATTCGTATCATCAGGATTCTACTGTAGCTATAAAACAGAAATGCCACCATATCACCATATGTTATCGACGTCTTGAGTGCCATTGTTACCAACACATGCAAGACCAAGAAAGAAAGTGCCATTTTACAAAATGCGGACTTAGATACACTTACAGTCCCAGACGAAGACCCCTGGCTGTGAGCAGGTGTAAGCAGCTGAGCAGAGCCACCTGCAGCAGCAGCAGCATACGACAGCTTGAGCCCAGACTGGCTGGTTGAGTTTTTGTCCTTGTCCAAGCAACCCCGCAGCCACTGCAAGCTGAATAGAAAAATTTAAATTCAGGTGCAGCAAATTTACAACTCTTTGCATAAAATTGCACCATGCACCTAATACTCGTCTGTGTTGAACAAATATGAAACTAGAAAAAAAAATTGTAAATTGCAGGTTATGACGTCCCAAAGCGACACATGGGCTATGAGGGACACATTAGTGAAGGGCTCCAGATTAATTTCAACCGCCTGGGGATCTTTAATGTGCACTAACATCGCGCAGCACACGGGTGTCTTGAGTTTTGCCTCCATCGAAGTGCGACCGCTGCAGCTGGGATTGAACCTGGGTCCTCCGGCTCGGTAGCTGAGCGCCCTAACCACTAAGACACCGCGGCAACACCTGGCACTAGATTGTGTATCCGCAAAGTTTGCAGCATTTCCTCAAGCAGCTGAGAGAGTAAAGAGAGAGCTGAAAAGTAAAATGAAGGATACAAATGGGAACTATCTGTTGGCCACACCAAGCCAATATACATGGTGGCAACTGTGCTCCTGAGCTCTCTCTACAAGCATTATCTACCTAATGTGCCATCCGTTTTCAAGTTCACCATGACTATTGCCCGAGTGCCGTTATAGTACATATACGAAGCAATACTATTTACTATAATACTATACTAAGGGTCCTTCATTTTCTAATTTTATTTTTTTCCAAAATTTGGGGGGGGGGGGCAATATTCTTAAAGCTCAAATTCAAGCGAAAATCTGGTTATTCAGAAAAAAACTTCCGTTACTTCGAGTTTTTGCTCATTCAGCACAAGACAGTTTATTAAAACAGTGTTTTCCTGCTAGGCAAAAAATTCTTCACATTTTGCTGATTATTTCATAAGATACATGAAAATCGCGGGTTCCACTAAAAATTGCTTCCCAATTAAAACTTTTTCCCTAAGCTAATACAAATATTTTGTCGCATAAATTACCAATCTCCTACGAAGTAATCCCGCATCTCCCGCACAGTGCCAAAACATCACTGCTTTTTAAGTGCACAAGGTCCTTGAGTCAAAATGCCTGGGTAGCACCTCATGCAGTGACTCAGATAAGACTTCTGGTCGGTAGCCATGTTTTGGTCTCTCTTCAAAATTGCCTTTTTCAAATTTGCCCTCAAATTCGTCCACCTCATGGAAACAAGCATTAAAAGAGGTTTAAGATCCTATAGCTGACCTAGGACACATCTCTTGAATAAGCACTAGGTATGCCCAAATTTTCATGGGGCGCCTTCAGCTGTGTGAACTGGAAAACCAACACCGTCTAGAAGGCTCATTTTCGGGGAGAAATCGGCTTTCACCCGATCTTTAAGAACTACACTCAGGGTTGCAAGAATCTGGTAAAATTAGGTTTTACCTGAAAATAAGGGGCCATGAATATATTATACTGTATATTACTACATTCACTTTAATTACTACCAGAGAGGTAGCTACATGATAAACCAGGTTTTGCTGAATGTTGTTGACTAGTTTCTCGCCAATTACATAGCAAATTCTTCATGGTATCAAAAGTTGCAGCCACTTCCTTCTCTCTAAGGGCCATTGTGTGACAAGGCTTCAAACCAGCCAAAATTATCATTACCAAGAATCCGGTTTGAAGACTGGTTTCTATAAGTAAGGAATACAATGCTTCGAAAATGACACTACATCTCGAGGCCGTACAACTGCGCTCAAACATGACCTGTAATGTGCCAGAGGCAAATGTAGTGTGTGTGGCTTACACTTGACAATAAAATGTGCCATGATACACGCTCCAAAAAGCCCGACTTTGATCAGGAGCCAGGCTCCCACTGGTTCACAAAGGCACACCTCGTATGTTACAAGTCATATAGAGTGCAACAGTACAATTAAATGGCTGGGTGCAACAAGCCAAATATGGTTTCTGCCCATGCTATATGGGGCAGAGGTTCATTTCATGCCTGAGTAGGCCATAAGAAGTGCTTCTGATTATAACACATGTTCTGATAAAGTGGCCAGAAGTTGGGTTTCAGATGCTACAGGCTCAATCTCATTTTTTATACAACCAGGATTCATTTACCTTATTTACCCACGCAATGCAAGAACACACTTTTTTTTTTTCTTCCGAACTGACATAATTTGGGGGAGTGCTCATTACATGGGAAAAAAAACAAGTTGAGATTTTTTTGCGAGAGTCAAAATATGTCCATCCGTCTGTCCACCCACCCATCCATCAACAAAAGCACGCAGTCGGCCACATTTTAGTTGCTGGTATTTAGCATCGTTTGCTTTGAAATGTGTTTGCTGTATCATGCCACCATATGATGATTTTGTGAAGGTTGATGGTGCTGGCCAATTGCGACGAAATAAACCAAACATACTGAACACTGGCCCTTAAGGTCAGGTGTACTCTTTTTTTTTTAATTGAAGACAGAAATCGCAAGGGAGTTGCAAGTGTGTTACATGAATGTTTAAGCATTAGCTGTGGTGTGAGAGAGGTTAGGCATTTCCGCTCCTGATCTCACCAAATCGCTTGGGGGGGGTCCGAAAGTCCTGCTTCCTCCATAGCATTCAAGCTAAGAGGATGTTGTATAGCATTCTGGTTTAAACTGCTACGCTCCTCTCCGATGCTCTAGCGCTCGTTGGCTTTCTAAGCATACGCTGGTGCAGCCAGGCACGCTGCAGTATGCCAAGCAAGCCACTGCCGCTAGCACTTCTGTCAAAGGCACATAGCGTCTTGGCGCTCTGCCAAGTTCACCGCGTGCCACCACCGCCGCCAGAGCTCTCTCGTCAAAAGATAAACATGCTGTGATGTTTGGGCACATAGCATTTTGGCACAGTGCCAAGGTCTGCGTTGTTGAGGGCACAAAACTAAGGAACACATCAAGAAAAGCTAACACTTAAAATAAGTAAATTCTCAATGACAAAAGTGGGAAGGTGGATTCATTATGTGAGAAAATATAGTAGTTCACCAAAGATAGAAAAGATTTTTTAAGGTTGCACTGAATCAAGATGCTGACTTTAGATGGTTTCCATCAAAGGGCTCTAGCATATTTCTACTGAAACTTGTGCTGCCAAAACCAATTCATATTGGCATACATGCACATACAGATAAGCTGTTACATGCTTCAGTGTTGTATTGTACTATGTATACAATGCACCTAGGGCAGTTGTGTGCTTTTTGGAGGACAAGACTCACTTCATTTTACTAGGAAGCAAAGCTTAAGTAATAAAAACAAGGTGCAATCTACCTCCACAAAAGCACTGCTTGGTTTGGTTTGGTTTGGTTTATGAGGGTTTAACGTTCCGAAGCGACTCAGGCTATGAGGGACGCCGTAGTGAAGGGCTCCGGAAATTTCGACTAACTGGGGTTCTTTAATGTGCACTGACATCGCACAGTACACGGGCCTCTAGAATTTCGCCTCCATCAAAATTCGACTGCCGCGGCCGGGATCGAACCCACGTCTTTCGGGCCAGCAGCCGAGCACCATAACCACTCAGCCACCGCGGACAAAAGCACTGCATGAGAACATTAACACCAAATCCCAAATACTTTTCCTGAAGCAAAATATTAGCCAAATAAAAGCCTACAGTTAAACCCTTTACACACTAGAAATACGCATTTTGAAGGGCACTTGGAGAGGCCCTGCAAAAGTGATACCTTTAGAGTAGCTGGATTAATGCAACAAGACTGAACAGCAGGATAAAAGAAAGGCAGTAAATGATGCCACTGCAGAACAATAAGATTACACCAAGAGGGTCTATGTCACAATGAACATTAAAAAGCAGCAAAAAAATGACAAGATTTAGCGCGGTTAGCCCAGATGCAAATTAAGTGTGCTAGCATTTCAGCTTTCATTCTCTCAAGGGCCATTCTCTACCTTACATCCATATATCCCTGTCCTCATGTCACCCCTGGCGCAGTGGTGCTGCGGTTCAGCGATGGACCACTGCCCTGCAATGGCAGGTGTCACTGGTGAGACTTGTGCGACTCGGGAAGAGCAACCTCCCACGACTAATCATTAACTGCACGGCCATTTGCCAAGGTGGGCAGTTTGCTCACAATCCGGTAGGCAAGTTGTGATGACGTCACAACGCCACGTCACCTAGGTGCCCCATCTGCCACCCAGCCCTTCAAGGTGGCAGAGGAACTGTACAAACAGCGAAATTGGCAAGTGGGGGCTTTAGTGCCAGTGCACTAATATCCACAGAGAAGCAACCTAGGTGGCAGATGGGCCAGCTGGGGCAGATGACGTCATCATAACCTGCCCACACAGAGGGATCGGACAGACAATGGCTAATCGGCTTAGTGAGAGCTCTAGTGCTAGCACACTAAAATATTAACAAAATTTTCAATACATGTGCCCCACAGGCTTAGTACCCACAAGCATACATAAACCAAAGCACATTCAATCTTAACTGGTGTCCAATTGATCAGCACTGACTAGTACTTGAATAATATAGTGGGTATTCACATGATGTTACAGTCACCATTTTGCTGTGCAGCACACAGCTTCAGCAGTGCAAGCCAAAGCGGGTGGCAGTAAGCTAACTAGCCATATGCAGGGCCTACCACCATGCTCCAAGTGCAACAAAATGGGGACCACTGTGACATTGGTGTATACTCCTTATATGCCTGCAGCCTTTTACACATGCCTGGAGTGTGAAGAGGGTGGCCTGACGGGAGATGGAGGTTCCGGGGTTTTCGACACGCTACGTCTCCGTTCCTCTAGGAAATCAGCAGGCGAACTCATTTTGCTCCCTGAAAACTGCGGCGTTCCTTTCCTTGACATGCTGAACGTGCTCTTCTCGGGGCTGTTTTTTGCATTCCGCATTTCACTGAAGAAAAAAGAAAAAAATGTAGAGTGGTGAGTTAACTCTAGAAGACTGGGCTGCAAGCAATGCACTGGTCAATAGCAGTCAGCCAAGATTTCCACATAACTCAAAGGAGCTATCGGTAAAGTAACAATTCAATCACACCATCCATTTCTCAATCACTCAAGCTATATAATGCAAGTTATGGTCTAGTATCCCATGTCGTGCAGCCACATTCTAGAACTGAGCACATTTTTGTGAAGTAAAGTACATGCTTCAGCTTAAAGGGGGTTTGCCTGAATCTTCGTTTATATAAGCTCAATGCATGGTTATCTTTATAGCAAAACCTGTGCCCTTTCATTTTGAACCAGCTGCTAGTACTTGTTGCTCGACCTTAAAAAGACAAGAATTTTACTACTGGGGCTATTTCCTGTACAGTGTGTAACAACCTAATCAGTGCACTCTTAAAAGCTCTTCAGAAAAGGAAACAACCTCCACTTCAGACAACCCACATTTCACTGATGGCATTAGACAGGCCATACATAATCAAGCCCTTCCTCAAAGTTCTCTTTTCCAGATCCCTGGTTATCATGAATTGTCACAAGAAAAGCAGCAACAGTCTCGTAAGCAGAAGGCTCACCTACAGCCCCTGCTAAAGCTGGGACTGATGATGCAGCATCTTCGAAGCACTCCACTTTAACTCCTAGTTCAGCAACTTTTTGTTCAATGATGCACTGATCAGACCGCAGGGAGCATATTTCATTAATAATTTCAATCTGCTTTCACAAGGTCAATGAAGTATACATAATGGCTTTCGACATTTGCCACTCTTGGTCAGCAGAAAGAGGCCTAGCGTTTTGTTTGACATTTTAAGAAAGAAACAAAAGCATCTGTTCAATAATAACCCCCCCAGCATTCCATTGCATGGTTCCGTGGTAAGAATAAACAAGCGGCAGAAGTAGGTATCAGCATTTAGTGCCCATGGCAACAGACCCCCCGCATATTTAATGCTAGAAAAAAATCTGTGCACACAACTCAAGCATGTGAAAACGCTTCAACAGAATTCTGATCATAAAAATGCTGTTTGTAAATTAAATACAACATATACGATTAAATCATCCTCAGTAACTAACAGCGCCCTCAGTCCATGAAGCACAGAAAGAAGAACAAAACTGAAAACAAGCCACTGAAATGCTTGAACTGTACAAAAGGGTAGAACGGGCAAGAGATAGAACCAAACAAAATCTGATCTTTCAGCCAGCATTGAATCATTAGGAACCGCATGCACTAAGCACCTTACCACCAATGAATAAGGCAAACCTGGCACAAAAATAAGTCAAATCCACTAAAGAGCACAGTATTTAATGCATGGGAGCACTATTTAATAACAGCAACCAATATAGCCAAGCATATCAGCAAAATGCATGCCCCTAAGTATGTAATGTAGCGAACATAGATAACAGATATACTGAATGGTACAGCATGGTGGTAGGTCAGGTTTAACATCTCGAAGGTGCATGAGAACTATCAATGACATCGTAGTGGCCAGCACAAATTTAATTTTGACCACCTGGGGCTCTTTCACATGCACTCGCATTGCATAGGTGTTTTTGCATTTGTGTCCATCGAAATGCTGCCCCTGCAGCTGGATTTCAATTCCATGTCCTTGGGCTCTGAAGCCAAATGTCAAAATCCGTCACCATGATAGTGACATTAAATTGCGATGAGCTACTAGTGAAAAAAAAATACAGCTCAAGAAATGAGACAACATAAAGAGTGGACATGAGCACTAACTCACAAATAAAAAAATTAATGGTGATTACACCCGTGGCAATGCAGATGACCAACACTAGCATGCCCACCTTGTGCTTTTGCAATTGTTGCATTTGTTTTGAATGCTCCTGCTACATAAGAATAGGTAACGATTGTGTTTTGGTTCTGGCAAAGTTATGAGTGCTTGCAGCTACAGGGTTGTGAGGATTATGAGCAGCAAAGACAGACAACACACCTCCCCTGCTTTTTCAAAATATAACTAATGATTCTTTAAACAGTTTTCGTGCTGATATTCAAGCCCACGACTGGGTTCATGTTCTTGAAAAACCTGATGATTCCATGTACGACACTTTCTTGTGGGATATTACAGTCCTATACAGAGAACATTTTCCATGCATGCCACAAATTAGTAACAAAAACTCACGGAAGCCATGGGTTATAAGCTACCTTCTAGATCACAATAAATTTAAAAATACGCTATACTGGAATTCCGTAAAATCAAAGGATGTGTCAAGAGAAGCGTTTATGTCGCTCAGAAATTGCTTAAATGCTAAGCTTAGGAATGCTAAGCATCAGTACCTAATGGCATATTTCAATAATGCAATTAAAAACACTGATATGTTTGGAAGCATTTACACAGTAAGCAGTCTTCTGCAAAGTAAGTTTAACTGTACTCATAAGCTTGAATGTAGGTAAAACCACTGTGGCTGACAAAGAGCTTTTTGATATGCTTATTGGTGTTAGCACTTCATGCAGACTGCCAGCAATAAGTATGGTATTTTTTCCCACAACTGAGATGGAAATCACAATGGCATTCCAGGCAATGAAAAATAGTCACAGGATGTGAATGACATGCAGATCCTTCTAGTTAATATTTCCTTGACCTGATTGTACCTGTCCCGACTCCTGACTAAACTATACAACCAGTCCTAGAGTACAGTCGTTTTCCCAAGAATACGCAGATTTCCAAAGTGGTAGCCCTATATAAAGGAGGTGACGAAATCAACATAACTTTCGTCCCGTTTCCGTACAACATATATTTTCAAAAGGTTTGAAAAACCAAATACTGCGCGTGCTCCTTTACAATTTCTTAAACAAATCTGCATTTATCTCGCCACACCATTATAGTTCTCTAAAAGGCAAATCCATGGAATTAACGCTATTAGCAGAAAAGGAGCTTATCACTAACACTTTTGAACTTAAAGAACTCGGACTAGGACTATATACTGATTTTTCGAAAGAGTTTGACCATGTCCATCATGAAACCTTATTGTCTAAGCTGGAGCATTATGTAGTGCACAATAGTGGAAATCTTCTTCATATCTGAATAATAGGTGCAACTATGTAAACCATAATAATCACAATTAAAACATAAAAAGCAGGGGCATGCATATAATCAAAATTTCGAATATGAAATGAATATGTTTGATATTCGGTTCTTATTCATATTTGAGAAATTGATGAATTGATGAATATCAATTTCTCTTATCAATTATCAATTATGAATATCAATTTATTCTTGTATAAGAATTTCCGAATATTCAAAAATCCCCAAATACTCACCAGCGGCACTACCTTTCATAAAATCCACCATGGCAAAACCACACTATCTGGGCAAATTATCCGACGATCGAGTTTAAAGTTCCAGGAAAACAGAACAAACATCCTGCTCCTTTTCTTCTGCCGTCTATCACGTGGACCAATCGTATTCCGATGCCGCTAGGCTTGACCTCGTGCGACATTCCACAAGCGGGCTTTCCAACATCACATGTGCTGCAAACCAAATGGCTAACGACCCACTTCGAACGATCTCAACCCATAAGTGCGCTTATTTTTTCTGATATCCTTCCATAATATGTTATACTAATGCCCACATCCATGGCATCCGTCCTGTCGCCTCCATAACTCTCTCAGCTTGACCTCTGCCATCTCGTTTTGGTCAACAACGATACGCAAGAAAGCCTACTACCGGAATTTCGTCTGAGGCACCCGAAAGGGTGAGTCGAGGTGTCACAACAGGGCAAGAGATCCTGTAAGAATCCCGCCTATTAAACAGTGCATTCCAGCTCCGGCACCTCTTAAGTGGCGCAACGGCAGACGTGATAACGTTCGGAGGGCCCCTTATGCTAGGCCAAAAACAGCCAGGCCACATAGTTTCGGTTTCTGAGCTTCGCCGCTCTCCTGCGGAGACTACAGCTGTCGGCCCACGCATTCTCTGCCAACTGGCGCGTCGTTGGCGAATTTTTTTCCTCTTTAGAAGCAGTCTCGCCATTCCGACGCCTATGTGCATTCCCCCCTCACTTATGTTTGTGTGTTCGTCAAGCACGCCGAAACTCGGTGCTCCTCACGGGCTTACACGTGTTTGCGCGATGAAGCCGCCTCACAAGGCTTTACAGAATTTTCGGAACTTTTTTTGGGGGGGGAGGCATTTCATAAATCTATTTTCGAATAACCCGGGCATTTCTTTCTATCCCTTGAACTCAAAATTAATGAGGTTTTACTAGGCATCACATTATTTTTTGTTTCCAGTCTTGTCATGTTGTGGATTTCATTTTGCATGACCACATTACAGGTTGGATACTGTTATGCAGTCTAATCAAGTAGTATACATTTCTGTACACATCACATTTTTTTATACGGTGCTGAGGCAGTATAGTTTGTTTATTTGCAGCTGCAAAGACCATACACTATTTTGAAAAAAAAAAGGGGGGGGGGGGGGGGGGGGGGCAACATCTGCTTGTTTATCATTTTCTGAAATATATTTTGTGTACTCTAGAGATATGCAATATTTGAAGCCAGTTTTTCTTCATATTCGTATTCGATTCATATTCGAAAATTTCAACATTTGCACACCCCTAATAGAAAGCACCACTTCCTGCGTACCGCAAGGAAATATTCTTAGACTTCTTAATTGTTCCTTAAATCAACAACATTCTTTCCCTTCACGACATCATTTCGAGGGCTGGCTATGCGGATGATACTGCCATGTTTTTCAAGGGAGCGAATGCTGACGATTTAATTTGCTCAACGAATCGCGCATTGCCACAGATTAGTAACTGGTCGCAAAGGAATCTGCGACTGCATCCTAAAAAGGTCCAGCTATTCTTTTCTACACTAAGAGCACAAACGTAAACCCCGAAGGTAAAATAGTTTTAGACGGCAAGGAAGTAAGCATTGCTAATGAAATTAGGACACTTGGCATAGCATTTTTGCAAACTTACAGGGAACAAATGTATTGAACAACTGCAACAAACTTAAGGTACGTATGTGAGATACTAAATACATAGACACTGCCACTTCCTGCCAACAGCAGTAAAACGCTTAATTTATAAAGCACTATTTTCGTCTACACTGAACTACTGCCAGTTAATATGGTGAACTACATCAAAAGAAAACAATGAAACTCAAAATTTAAGAAGCGTGCCTTGCATGCCATTGATAATATTCCATGTCATGCGCATACTTCTGATTACTTTAACTATTCCATCCCTTTCCATCAATTTAACCTTTCTGTCCTATTTTGATAAACCTGCGACCTCAAACTTATATCCACAATCCACGCCGAAATGTTGCATAGGTGCTACCTCACTATCGTAGAGTACGGTTGCCAGTCCATTTCATATCATGCTGCTGTTCTCAATAACCTTATCCTTATCAATACCTGCCTGCAAAAGATGCCAAAATGAGCAATTCATGCAATTTCCTTATGGCCAACACCTCGTCATTTTTTGTATATTTGTGTTTGTACTTTTTGGTGTTCTTGATGCCTCTTTTATCCCCTGCTTATTTTCTTTAATGCTATGCTTTGACTGCCAAGAAATGCTCTTTATTTCTGAATAGTGTTGAAAGTTGTTACTGTATGTGTTTCAAACACGTATATTTAAAATTGCACATGTTTTTTGTCTGAAGTGTTTTGATCTGTAAGGTGCTAATTCGGATGTGCCAACTGATTGTGTGCAAACTTAACATAGTATATACTGCCATTTTTTATGTTTATATAAAATACTAGAACTGCTCATTGAACTGTGCACAGAGGGGACCAGGCTTTTTCAAGCCGTAATTAAGCAGCATTAACTCATCACCTTTTCTTTTTGAGAGAGAAAATAAAGTTTAATTTTAATTTGATTTATAGCACGAGAAAAGTGTTGGCACAGACTTGGGCATCTTTTCGTGCAGTGCGTCTGTGGTCAGCTTGCAGAGAACATTAGTCTTACATACAACCCACTGCACATTTATGGTTCTTGCCTCCAGCATGCACAAAGCATTTAGTGCTCAACGCTCCGCCTCTGCTACATCCATGACCCTCCTATGACTGATACATTGCCGCTGGAGGCTTTATCGGGATGCCACACCATGTAGTCATTTCACGATGTAATCTTGAGCAGTGTTTGAATGCATAAGACACAGTCTTGTTGCGACCACGCACCACACCTGATAATGAAGTTAGCACGAGGTACGCGGCGCCAGCTATGTGCAAGGGGTGGTCACATGACTGTGGATGCTAATTGGCGACGAACACTACTACGAGTTCGTTGACAGCCTTCACACTGACAGCTAGCATTGTAAAAGCAGTAGCAACAGTTTAGTTAACAACACTGAGTGAGTAACATGTTTGTAACCAGTATGAAGCCCTAAAAAAAAACTTTGTGCCACTTCTACAGCAGCTAAAGAGCTGGCCAGAGCACCAACAAACTACACTGAATATTGACAGGCAATGTCCATAAAAATTGTATTTTCCATAGATACTCAGTATTAAATGTTGCAATGCTTCGATACACCAATGAAAGCATACCCCAACTTTCTGTCAACTTTCTTTTCATAAGTTCATTCTATGCCTCAAGCAATTAAAAAAGGCTATGACACTATGATGTTAATCACCCTCATGTTAATCATCTGCTGTCCGAACTCGCGAAGTCTGTTGGATGCATTAGAAAAATAGCTTCTCTTCTACCTCTGTGGCTAAAGCAATCACTATATTACTCCCTGTTCTATTCTAAACTTTTGTATGGCATTCTGGTCTGGGGAACAACGACAAAAGGGAACTATGACAGGCTACAACTGCTGCAAAAACGTGTCCTCCGAAGTTTTGTGAACCACACCGGCCCTATTAGATTGTTGTCGACACAATAACTTTTTCCCAGATTTGATGTTTTACCAGCAAGTAAAGTCTATTTATGGATACTGGGATAGCAAACTTCAGTGTTTACACACCTGTTTTGGCTCAACATGATATTCGTAACCCCAAACGCAGAAATAAAAAAGTCAGAACAAATTATGGAAAACAAGATCTGGAATACCAGGTAATAGACATGTTAAATAACTCTGCTTCTATTTTAGATTTCTGCCTACCTAGAAAAAGGTTCAAACGTGAACTGCGGGCAATTTTGTTTTTCGTTGAGATTGTTAAGTAACAATGATAATGATAACAAAATGTAAATTTTGTTTTCAATTGTTGACTTCTTTTTACGTGTTTTTGTGATATTTGAGCAAATTTTCAATGTGATTTTAAAAAAAAACTGTCCATAGTGCTCAAGTACAGCCATGTTGTATGTATGCGTGTACTATCTGTAACGATGCTTCTCTTTTTTGTAAAAGCTCTCTGCTGTACTGCTGTAGGTTGCTCCGTTTGTTATGGGGGCAGAGACCTTGTCAGGCAACCATGCCTTTAGTCTCTGCCACCCGCAGGATGATTTGATTTTCCTGCAAATAAAAACTGACTGACTGACTGATTCTTACTGCATTTGGAAAGGTGCATGCTTATGCGTCCCCAAGCAGAAAAAAAAAAAAAAAGATACTAGGCGACAAAGTGTGCCCTTTTTACTCCTGTATGGCACAACAACCACTCCAACCAAAGCATTAGCAGCTAGCACTGACAGCAGAAGCCCTACTCACAAAGGAGTCTCTAGCTCCAAAGGGGATTGTGCAGCTGGAGTCCTCAGCTGTCCATGCTGCAAACCAGCATGCCTCCCTGGAACAGGCTCCTTGCGTTTGGTTGGTGTCCGATGCTGGTCACAAATATTTTTGCACAATAAGAACACTGAAACAACTAAGCAAAAAAATTCTCAAGCAGCACACCTAGACCTAACCAGCCAGCTCACCTTAAGTGTACGTAGTGAACTGGGTGTGGGTCTTGATTTTGCATAGCCATGACTACTCTCTTTGGCTTGACACGAACTGCAAACAGATTCAGTGATAAAAGTACTGCAGCTGACCCATAGCATCCATGCTAATGCAAAAGGGTACTTTGTTGAGCTAGTCAGTATATGTTAAACAGGTAAAGGCACAGCCAAACTGACACAGGACGAAGGAAGCAGACACAGCGCTGTGCTACACATTTAGTGCTGTGTCTATTTTCTTCATTCTGTCTCAGTTTCGCTGTGGTGTTACCTGTCCCTGCTAATATTTGTTTTCCCATACCTGCCAAAAGCAGTTCCCTACCAAACATTTTATCTGATTTCAGCTTTCAGGAACTAAACTCTGTGGCTGACTGCACACTGCTTACAAATAAAGCAAAAACATGTGCCATCCAATTCTTATCATACACTTCTGTTTGCTTGAGTAAGAGTGAACAAAGTAGATCCATCACACCTGCCAAACTTATTTACATGGCCTTTAATGAGCGGCCATTAACAACAGTTAACGCAGTGCAGCTCCTTGCTCAGAAACCCCTCACAGCTTGCACAGAAAGCCTTCTGGAGAGAGCAGACCAACAACAAAAAATAAAAACTTGAGCAAAGCATCACACCACCACATGTTCACTCAAGCTGCTACTAAATTAATTGATGCATAATGCAGCCAATTTTTTCACATATTTAAGAACTACTTTGTGCGAACTTTGACTGCATAAGCTGTGTACCTATTGAACATCTAATGGACAGCGCAATGCAAGAAATTTTCCGGCTTGGATTTCTGCAGCTGAATAGCGAGCAGCTCTTAAGACAATTCAGTGGGCCTCGTAAGCATCCCAGAGCCTGAAAAAACATATCAGAGAAAAATGGAAATTATGGAGTTTGAGTATCGATTTACTATGGCAACATATTATGTATGGCACCTTTCAGAGGCATGTGGCATAGAAAATTGGCCACATGAATGAACGAGGCTTCCCAAATGCAGTGGCAATAAGCAGATTAGAAAAACATGCAGGCTTTTTCCATGCTTCTAGTTTCAAACATAGCATCCAATATGACATTGGTACAAGCTATGTATAAGTGCACACATAACCACATGAGCTTGCAAAATTTTCCGCATAAAAATGAAGGCACTTTAAACAAGACCAGTAGTGTAATCTGGCCAGCCACTTCCCATTATTTGAACAAACACAAGAAACACCAGAATAAAAAAAAGGTTCACAAGAGATTTGGCATTACTATTGTGGCCCTGATGAAGGCAACATGGCCGGTGAAGCCCGGCCCTCAGATGCAGGAGTGGCAGCATGCATGGTAGCACCAGTCCATACAAAGCAGCAAACCTGAAATTTTCACACAAAATAAAAAAATAATGTCTAGCCCAAAAGAAAAGTTGACAGCACATCCTTTAAGCAATGAACACAAATACTGCTCTGCCCCATCAGTTGCCACATGAAAAAAAGCACAGTTGTAAATTAAATATAACCACTCTTACAAATGTGGCATCAATGTGGCACTAGTAAATCCCTGCATACAAGAGAAGGCAAATGAGGAGCTCGTTATGACATACAAACGGAAGAATCCAATAGTCACCGAAACCAATGAGCATAAGAGACTGATTCTATTTTTATTTATTTGCAGTGTTAATCAATGGTAAGTTAATAGTGCATCTACTTTATCACTGCAAGACCATGCTTTAGAAAGAAGAAAAAACAACCACATGTCGCTGGTGGGATCCGAGCCCATGACCTCCACATCTGAGGTCGTGGGTTTGGATCCCACCGGCAGCACGTTGTTTCAGGTGCACAGCACTTCTAGCCGCAATCACGGATTTCGCCGATGGCAGTCTGAAGACTGGGCTGGCTTGCACCTCTCTATTTCGAGAAAAGGGAAGGCACATAGCTAGTTCACTTTGTTGGAGGGCCAACTAAAAGCACGGTAACTCAGTGTTTTAGTCTGTGTTCATGGATACGACAAAGTGAACTAGCTATGTGCCTTTCCTTTTATCAAAACCCAATGTATTCTTATTCGCAGTGTAAAACCTCTCTCAGTTTTATTGGTTTAGCCAGGGTTCCTGGCACCCTTGAGGCATCCACGCCAAAGTTAACTAGCCTTTCCTTTTCTCAAAACTGAGAGCAGTTTTACAGGTTTTAGGTTTCACAGGTTTTACAACGGGCTTTGAGGAAAGGAAATAAAGGAAAGTGCAGAGTTAGTTCAGGCATGACTAAGAGGAGTCTGCCAACAAAGTGAACTAGCTATGTGCCTTTCCTTTTCTCAAAACCAAGGGAGGTTTTACACCGCAAATAAGATTGGACTGGGAATAAGACTGTCTTATTTGCTACGGGTAAGCCGCCCCTGCTCTCTCTCGCTTTCTCAATCCCCGAGCTTGAAGCGCGAAGGAGACAGTGGCAACATCGCCCGTCTCAGCCGATGAGAAGGCAGAGCGGCCTTATAGAACGCCAGTGCATTTTGCATCACTAACAAAAGTATAGCAGGAGTAAGCAGTGCTAGCGCACCTACTTTGCATTTGGTTAACTATGCAAATCTGCTGTGACTTTTTTCTTCTGCTTTCTAATCCATGATCTTACAGCGATAAAATAGTTGCACTATTAATTTACCATTGATAAACACCACAAATTTAAAAAAAACATTCCCTTATGCTCCTTGGTTTCAGTGACTGTTGGCTTCTTTCGGTTGTACTAGTAAATCCTGGCATATATGACAGTATTTCAAGGAAATAATTGCAAGGCACAGTGAAAACCAAAAACACAAGAACAGTCGTGTACAATAGATTAACTGTCCCTACCAGCAATTAAGCAGACAACGGAAAGGAAAGAAGTGCTCGTCATACCAGCAGTTGTAGTTTGTGGCTACTTGCAGAATTATTGGCAAATGAATAATTATGCACACAATTTTATATTCCACACCACGCACCACTGCATAGGCAGTGAAATTGCTATTTGCATGGCAGTACCCCGCGAGGGCTTTGCATGAGTGCGCTCAGCATGAAAGCAGATGGTTTTGCAGTAGCGTGCATGTGCCAACTACATACCTTTCCACAGTGATTCACTGCCTTGTTCAGAAATTTAAAAAAGGCGTACAGATACTTTGATATTTTCACATTTTCACTTAACTGCTTTCCTTAAGGAAAATGCTCTAGCAGCCAACGTTTCAAGTAAGCGGATAACGCTACAATAAGCAACACTGTGGACTAAGTGGAACGGTATGGAATAAGTGGAACGGTATGAAATAAGTGGAACGCTCTGGACTGAACGGGAACGCTCTGGACTAAGCTGAAACGCTCTGGACTGAGCGGGAATGCTACAGCAAAGAGCAACACTCTGGACTGAGCGGGAATGCTACAGCAAAGAGTAACGCTCTGGACAAACCGGGAACGCTGAAGAAATGAGCACGATCGGCTTTATTACTTGGCGACCTGTTCACCGGCGTTGCCTCCGTAGCCCCCGATTTGTTAGTTCGCTCGACCGCCGCTGCTCTCCGTGGCGCCACAACTTACCCCCACGCCGAGTGCGGGCTGGTGTGCGGTAGCAGTCGCGGCTTCTTCGTTGTGTTTTTGTGCACACCGTGTTTCCGGCTGTTCTCCTTGCTTCCAGCATATGTGCTAAGAATTTAATTATATCTGAGAGCCTTTAGCTTTCGTAGGCCGTGAAAATCATCGCCCGCGATGGTGTATTGCTGCATTCCACTCTGTAAATCAAGCTGGCGCACAGCAAAAGGAATCACATTCTACGAGTTTCCCGTGAGAGAACTGCGGGCCCAGTGGCTCGAGAGAATTTCTCGCCAAGCAGAAGGTAAGCAGTGGGAACCATATATATCTTTACGTGGCTGTGAAGGCAAAAAAATACACCTGCAACGTTGACGCTTCACATGGAATGCGTCCTAGTCAGCGGGCCTCTTTTGTGCCCTAAATGTTCACTCCACGACTAGCTTTGTTTACTCTCCTGTCATTTTTGCGTTGATACAGTGCGCGGTCCGCGTCATCAGGGCTTCAGTCCTTGCTCTCTTTTTGTGCTTGTTTTACAATCGACGGATATTTACAGGACCTGGGAAAGTGCCATGGACTCCAAGCGACTGCAGTAAAGTTTGCAGCCTGCACTTTAAAGGAGACGACCTCAGAGAGGGCCTGAAGATAAGGAAGCTGAAGCCAGACACTGTGCCGTCAGTATTTCCCCAATACCCAACGTACCTGCAGCAGGGGGCGAAAAAGGAGAGGCTTCCTTTAAAGCGTAACGCTGCAAAACCGGCTTCGCCCACAGGGAAAGATGCCAAGGCAGCAAGGCAAGTGCGATTTTTAGCGATAAATTATCTTCATCATGAAATATTGCTCAATTCAGTTGCTTTTAAAAATCCTGTAGGCAAATATAGTTTTCCTTTGCTTTCTTCCATTAATTACATTCTACGTAAATAAAACCTCAGTATAATGTCCATGTTTCAGGCTGGATGCAAATATGACTGATGGCTCTCTAGCTGAGATCTCGGTCACTATGGCAGAGGTTCCAGCACCAACAGCCACTAACACTATGATGCAAGCAGCTGACAGCCATGAAATGGAAGTAATTCGTCAAGGACTCTCTCTGGATGCATTCTTGGCATCTACAAAAGGCACTTCACTTGAGCCTGTGCAACAGCCCTCACCTGATGTTTCCTCTGAGCCCACTTTCAGTACAATAATGACCACAATGATGCACGGAGTGCAAACAAGATTGACGTTACCACACATGACGAAACTTCTAAAGCAAGTCAACACGTTGAAGCGCAAATGCCGGAGGCTCATATCAAAGCGGGATGAGCTGCAGGCTGAGATTTCTGTGCTTAGACAGCAGACAAGGACAGAGACAGCTATGAAGAAGTCCAACTTGGCAATTCTTCAGGTATGTATGGCGTTGAGAACTTGAGTACTCAGGTTAATCTGCAAATATTACTTAATGAATGTCATTCTTTTCTAGAAAAAGGTGCAGGAAGATGATGCAAAGGCTCTTTTCCTGCAAGAACAGCCTTCATTTTTGAGCAAACCGAAGGGTCGGTGGCGGGAGGAAACCATCCGCAATTGTGTCGTATGGCACGCAAAGTCCCATCTGCATACAACCTGCTTCGAGAAACTGGGGTTCTGTCATTGCCAAGCCGCTCGACACTGAAGAGATTTATTGGTGCATGCACTGGAGAAGTGGTGTCGTCACTTATAAAGCAACGTCTAGATATGGAGGCAAAATTACACTCTGAGCAGGTGAAATATTTTAACTTTATATCAAAAGGATTCTGTCACATTTGGATATTAACATTTGTAGGCACGCTTTGGCTCCCTGATGATGGACGAAATGTCCCTCAAGCAAACTACCTCCTACCAAAAGCAGTCAGATGCTGTGCATGGCTTTGTTGACCTGGGAGGTGCAGAAGTAGACTTCAGGCTTCACGACCAACTGGCAACTTATTTCTTGTGCTTTGTGTTCATAGGACTCTCTACCCACTACAGGTAATTAATATTCCACCTGGGTTAGCAGTTCTTTAGCTAAACCAAGACAGAAATGTGTCTTGAATTTCATTTGCAAATGCAACTCTTGTTTCCTTTAGGCTCCCAGTAGGGTACTACTTCACAAAGGCCTTGTCAGGAGAGCAACTTCAGCTTCTTGCCTTAAAGGTAATGCAGTGCGTTGAAGAATCGGGATTCAAAGTTGTACGCCTTGTTGGAGATAACCACAAGTCCAACACCAAGTTTTTCTCGAACCTGTCGGGTGGCCCCATAAAACCTGTTGTTGAGTAAGTAATGCTAGTTCAAACGTGTGCATGCCTTCATTGTAAGCATCTCATTTAGAACTTTCACCACAGCTAGGCTAATTTCTGTGAATATAATTTTTTTCAGGCACCCTGTGGATTCAGATCGTGAACTTTTCCTGTCTTTTGACTATTGCCACATAATGAAAAACATCAGATCCCAGCTCCTTGAAGTGAAGAGACTGTTCACAAGAAATGGAAAATTCATCCTTCCAGACTTCTTAAGGTACAAAGATGGCATTTTTGCTTTAGCTATTCAAACTTGACTAATGTTTCGCCTTGTTGTACAAGATTCAGGAAAAGCAAGGTGACTGACCAAGCAGCACCTGTGGCCAAAAAATTTCATAAAATGAAGGTCAACAGGGCTGTTAAGGTTTTTTCGCCACAGGTAAAGTATGCAAGCGTATAGTTTGTTGGCTGTGTAAAGGATGCACGCTTCAAATGTAAAGGATCAGTTTCTGGGTTACTGTACGCACTGAATAACATTTTTCTCCTCGACTTCGCAGCATTAAGCAGGGTAATTAGCTATATTATAGGAATGATCATCATTTACACTTATTCTCGTTTAGGTCACCACAGTCCTGTGATTCTTGCAACATGGACAGAGCCTTAGAGCTCCTGGCTTTGGCGACTGCCTGCCAACAGTAGAATTCATGGATTCGGTGCACAAATGGTTTGTGGTCCATAATATTAAGAGCACCACTCTCCACTGGATAAGCAGAGATGCCTTAAGGGTGCCGTTTTACTCTGCAGAAGACGAGAGGCGTGTCTTAATTTCGGCAGTGTTTATGCTGACCGTATTTTACTGATTTATGGTTTGCGGGGTTTAACTTCCTACAGCGACGCAGGCTATGAGGGACGCCGTAGTGGAGGGCTGCAGATAATTTGAAACATCTGAGGTTTAGCACATGTTGACGTGGCCCAATACACAGGCCTCTAGCATTTCGCCTACATCGAGATGCAAATGTTGTGGCCGGGATCGTACCCACGACTTTTGGGTCAGCAGCAGAGCACCATAACCACTCAGCCATCGACATATTTTACTGTTGAAAGCATGGATTTGTAGAGTTTAATAAGTTTCGTCTTCTAGTGTGGAGCTAATGGAAAGTAGGTTTTCTTTATTAACAGCTACTGAAGAGGTATTTGCTGCTTTTCTTGTGACATGCGCTAGTTTACTACTCTGCAAACCTTTCTTTTTCAGACTTTCATGGCTAGAAAACGACTTTCTGAAGTACTTCATGGAATGGAAAGAAGGCATATCATATAAAATGGAATTCCTGTCTGACGAGACATATGAGGCATCGAGAGTGACCAGCATGTCGACAGTGCTACGCACAAGGTTCCTCTTGAAGTCTGGGTTTCATTTTGTGCTCACAGATAGGTTCTCAGGTGATGATGTAGAGTCACTGTTTTCGACAATACGACAATTGAATGGGTGCAATGACCAAACCGACGCCTACGCAGCCCTATCATCTCTACAGAAAATCTTGGTGACTGGAATCATCCGCGCATCATCCAGAGCCAATGCTGGGAGTGTGGTGGGCTCGCTGGGGAAGACATCAAAACTGTTTCCCATTCCTGTAAAGGCCACTTCCGACAGTGCTATCAAGAAGCTTCTGCTCCCACATCTCGCTGCACTGGAGCGCTATCCAAGTATGCTGGGACAACCTTTTAATAATTTGGGCTTTGCATGCTAAATTTACACATGCAGCTTCTAATTTCAAAGGGAAAAGCTAGAAGGCCTAGTGCCATTTCCGTCATCCAAGTTTTAAGTGTTCTGCTCCTCAGAAAAGTAGAGATATTAATCGAAAACAGTGAGTTCAGGTGCTGTCCCAAAATGACTGTTAGGGTCTGAACGAGGGGATCAACGACTGAGGCTTCAACCAAGAGGAAGGGACAGCGTTCATTCTGCACTTAGCTGTGCCTGAACGGTGACCTCCGAAAAGTGTTGCCTAAACAGCTCAGTCTTATATCCATTGAAAATTATCTGTTTGCATGAATTAAGGACATATTACCAATATTTGGGCACTGTGCTTGAAAAAGATTGATTTAGGACTGAAATGCTACCGATAGCATTTTTCAGAGCAAGTGTCATTCAGTTCCAATTAGCCTTCATTCTTACAGGTTCCCTTCAGCGAAGCCTTCGAGCCAGCACACTGGCAATGATTGCTGGCTTCTTGGTCAGAGCGGTGCAAGACTGCATGGCATGTGAGGGCTGTCTGATTAATTTGCATGCACCAGCCTCTCAGTCTACCATCATAGCAGGCATGGACCGGAGAGGGCTGTCGTACCCTACCTTGGCTTTCGTAGGGTTCGTCAGCCGCCTGGAAGGTGCTGCATCAAGTGTGGCTCCTGTGCTTGTTAGGGGGCCAAAGCCGCTTAAGAAGTTTGCAGACCTAGTGCTGCCAACACTTGAAAAAAATCCACTGTTTGTGTGCTCAAAGGACACCACAGAGCCTCACAGAAGGGCCTTGCTAAAGGTGATTGTCCACAAGTTTATGAGGCCATTTGTCCAATTTTGCCTCTGATTTGACAGAAGAGCACGCCAAACGAAAAATGATAAATGCCAAACCAAAATCACGGAAGGTCGTAAACGTGTAAGGATCTGGCTGGCGTCGAATAAAGTTCTGAACACGACCGGCTATTGTGTCTGGTAAACAAGCTTTTCGAGTCTGGTTTTATTTATTTTTCATGTAGAGAGCGTCTTGAAATGATTAACAATCGGGTTAACGCTCCTGAAAACAAGTGAGTAAGAAGTGTCCATAGCGCGCTTTTTATCGTAAATTGGCGGAAAGGAGCGCTACTTCGCCCTGGGATGCTGCTAGGTACAGAGCAGAAGCAATCGTGTTGAAATTGTGCAGCTGTGCACACACACAAAAAAAAAAAAACGCTGCTCGAGTAGCACCGGTGCTGCGTCCACCAGTACAACCACTCTTTGAGCTTACTTTAACTGCAAAACTGCTGCTCTGAGAAAACAAAAATATTACCACTAGCAGCCTCTAGTCAGGTAGAGCTTTTTGTGGCTATGCAGCGGAAGCTACGAGCGCGAGATGAAGGCGTGTTAGCTGACAGCTCGCGCTCGTAACTACCACTGTATACAGAAAGCTGTTCACGATTATTGCATCTGATGAATATTAACACGCCTTTGTGGTGCGTGTTTAAAAAACGATGCGGTTTAACTCGGCCTACCGGCCACATGCCAGCGCAAGCGTACTGAAGCTATAGTCGGATACAACTTAAGTCTGCAGTGAAGCTCCGCCCACATTCAGGACCGGCGCACAGAATTCCTCCACGACAAAAATGTAGGCCGTTGTTAAAACTTCTCTTGTCACCTAAACAAGAAGCTAACCATGAGAAAAAAGTTATAAGCTCTAGAATTTTGATACCTGGCTTGTTTAATAAAGTCAAATATTAAAAAGCTGATTTCGTTCACTTTTGTGACTGGCTAGCGGAGTAATACAGTACGCCGCGGACCGTGGCTCAGTGTTAACAACTGCTGTTTTTTTAAGTTGTATCCTACTATAGCAGAAGTGTACGGCGGGCGCTGCCGAAATGAGGGTAATTTGTGGCGCCACCTGTTGCGGCGCGCTGTCCCTCCTGAAGAGTCTCGTGATATTTACCCGAACACGCGGCGCCGTAGGAGCCGGCGTAGTGAGCAGGTCGCCATGTAATAAAGCCGGTCGTGGAAAGAGCAACGCTCTGGACTAAGCAGTGGACGAAATGAAATAATTAAAGAAAGCATTCACAGGAGACTGGTCGTTGCTCACATTTGCCGTTTAACCTGAGGTAAAGCACGGGTATGCATACAGACCTCAAACGCAGACAGCTTTATCACGAACTTGCGGTCGAAGCCTCTAGCGCAAAGCCAGTTCCAGTAACTTCGTCTCAAGTCCAGACGAATAATCGTTCCACTGGCGGACGCAGTGTGGTTGAACTCCACTTTTCACTACATGCCTACCTTTTTGAAATGAAAAGAAAACGGGCTGGTCAAGGTTCGTTCCCGAACGCGCGTGAGCAAACGGACCGAGGTCACGTTCATACGCGCGTCGCCCTCAAGCTGTCTTCTCGACTCAAGTGACTCGACTTTTCAGCTTCATATCATTCGAAGCCCACAAACTATAAGCCTTTCGCAATCTCAAAGGACTGTTTCGACCGCGGCTTACCCTTCGTCCTTTCGGAGACTTCGGCGGCAACCGCTGCCACTGGCACTGCGCGTGCAGAACGTGCAGCACGTATCCGCGCTCGTTCTGCAGAAAATAAATGACGTTAACATCAAATTACCTACCACAACTCGAATTAAATTATAAAGCGATCTGCAGTCTCAAAATATTCCGCAAGTAATTATTCAGCCGACGAATTTTGACTCCACCGATTTGAAGAACGACGCCACATACATATAAGCGTGGACCTATGGATGGATGAATAGGAGAATGGACGATATTGGCTTTACCTTTTGTTTAGGACGTCAGCTTGCGCTAACTATCCTATAATAACCCCTTGTCTCTGTTAAATTTTTACTCTCAGTTTTGACTTTCCCTTTTGAACTGTCTAATTTGACGACCCTTTCCCAAATTTACTACTCCCTTTATTTCCTCCAGCAAATCCGAAAGCTACATATGTTCTAGAACCCAACGTTACTACCAGCACGTTGATACCAACTACAGTGTTCTAGAAAGCGTTGTAATACCAACACTCTTCCCTCGCGAAGGGCGGGACAAAGTTTTTTGCTCCTCAAAACCAAGTCTCAAAACTAAGCACTCTATAGTCTCCACTTCAGTTCTACAGGTGACGCATAATATATCCTCTTCTCAAATTTAGCACTGCACGTTTTCGTTCTCAAACCCCTATCCTAGCTTCGAAAAGCAATAATCTGGCGCGCGAATTATCAAATAAATGCTCTTTCTTATTTTTCATTCTTTCCTTCCACATTTTATTTTGAAAGCACTACTAGCCGCACCAAGCCTTGGCCGCACTTCCCGGATTTCAGCGGCGTCTGTGTAAAGCCTCTGAGTAAGACCCGACAAGGATAGGCAACAGCGACCGCATTGACACGGGCGACCTTAATCACAGTTATGGTAACTACGGTTCCCCGTAATTATAGTTAGCCGCGCTCACACGGCAGACGAAACTGCAGTTACGCCACCTAACCACAGTTACCCAAACCGAGCTTGCCGACCTCTGTTTGCTATCTTAACCGACAAGATGGCGGCGCCCATGGCAGCAGCAACATCGAACGACTCGTCCTCCCAGAGTTGTGGCATCTGGCCTGATTCAACAACCGCGGCCCTGATACGGATCTGATACGGTAACACGCGCAACGCTCGGATATATGCTGCGATTGTAGAGGAACTGAACGCCGGGCTGCCGCCGGGAGAAGGCCCATACACCACCAAACAAGTGAAGCTGAAAATGGAAAAACCTCAACATGAAATACCGGTAAGTGCGACCTTTACCGAACGATGCTCGTGCCATCAGGTTCTTGGCGCTGTTTTCATAGTGCAGCTGATCTATTTACATCAGCCTCGCATGTGCGACAGTAGCATGTGTTGTCGCTGGAGCAACGCGTCGATTCTCTTCGCCTTCGTCGCACAGTTCTGGAGTGTCGAAGACGATCTTGAGAATGCATTGTTGAGGTAGTAAGGACTCGAGAGTAATGACCCTAGGCAGGAGCAGCATACGCAGCACTTAGGAAGGAAGGAAGGAAGGAAGGCCTCAGACGTTGCTAGCACATACCCACTGCGGGGGAGTGGCCAAGACACAGGCGGTTAATTGCTGGATACAGGAAATTTTTGACAGGAAAAGGAGTGGTAATAGGATGTAGCCTGATAGATTGGAAGACGGAAGGACAGGGGTCCTGTTAACTTGGAGATCGAAGACGGGGCAATGGCTTAATGTGCATAATAGTATACAATGCCTGTAATGTTTCAATGTCGTACTGACTGAGAGCGGGAAGAAGAAATTAGAATGGGAGGCGCTGTGTTTCTTGAAGAAAATTTTGCACAGCAGAGCGCACACTCTTGTCGCTTCGTCCAAGCAAAGAAGCGCCAATGGAAAGAACAACCGCGGAGGACACAGGCAAGCCCAGTTGATGAAATGGAATTTGCAAATGACGCTTCCTCAAATGAGAGAAGCGGCGGCAGAACAGCAGGAAGTGATCTATTGTCTCAGGTTCGGCACAAAAAGTGCACAATCGGGAAGCCGCTAGGCCAGATCTGTGAAGGTAGAAATTTAGAAGGGGAACCTGGCAGCACAAGCGCGTGAAAGAGACCTCTAGTCTGCGTGAGCGCCAGACTTTGCTACTCCAAGGATGCAGAAGATGCTGATATTCGGGAGATGATGTAAGAGCCGAGGCAGCAAATTCCTGAAATATTGTGTAGCTGCGAAACCTCACCGCAGCTGTATATGCACACGTTGGCAGAACAGCAACAATTGGGCCGCAGAGAGAGGCTCTTGCTAAGGAATCTGCAACCTCATTTAAGTGAAAACCCATGTGACCTGGTACCCAAAGCAACCTTACCGAATTTAGATGGAGTGGAATCAGAAACTTAAAGAGGCGTAATGCCCGAGACTCAGTGGGTGAGGATAAGGAAGAGCAAACGGACAGAGACTCTGTCATAACCACAACCTGGGAAATGGTAGTTTCTAATTTTCGTAAGGCTAAGATTACTGCTAATAATTCAGCCAGAAAAATGGGAGTGACGTCAGGAAGACGGAGAGAAAAAGACCAATGCAGTGAAGGCGAAAAAATTCCCACACCTGCCTTATCGCGATCCTGCGAGGCATCGGTAGCAATAAGAACATAAGAGGGAAAGGACCTTAGGTGGTCCTGCAACAGACCCTGAAGAAGCGGGAAGGGCTGCAGCTTTGCATTCGATGGGAAAATGTCATCGAATTCAATGTGGACAGATGATGAGTTGTTATACAATTGGCGGACATCTGTGAAATGAATATTTATGGGATCAAGGAGGGACTGCACGTAACATATCTGCGAGGTATGAAAACGAGACCAGGCAGCACTAAAAAAGGCGGAAGGTTGACTAAGAAATATTATACTGAAAGCGTGAAGAGGTGAGTTGCACAATTTTAAAAATGTTTGAACTGTTAAAAGGCGAAACCTAGCTGATAACGATGGCATTCGCGCCTCAAGGTGCAGAACAGCATTGGCGACATATTTAGGAAGCCCAAGACAAAGGCGCAATGCCTCACGCTCCAACAGCACAAGAAGGCGAAGTTTATAGGCAGGAGCTCCTGAGAATAAGACACACCCGAACTCCAAAATTGGGTGGACGTACATTTTATAAATCATCAGAAGTGTATGCCTTCTCATGCCTGAGCTAGCACTACAAAGCCTACGCAGGATGCCAATGGCCCGAACTCCTTTTGCAGAAAGTTGCTCAATGTGTGGCCGCCAGGAAAGAGTAGAGCCGTATATTACTCCGAGATACTTCACCGTCTGAACTTGAGGTATTATGTTATTTCTATAGACCAGGCAGATATTTACAGAAACAGAAACTGGAAATACTAACAATGCGCATTTCTTCACATTAAGGGACAGATGAATTCTTCCTAACCAGTTGTCAAGAACATTGAGGTAATTTTGCAGGGTTGGATAAAGAGTGTGAATGTCACCTGCTGTTGCAAAAAATGCAATATCGTCGGCTTACACATAAGTTTTCACATTTTGAATGCATGGAATTGAGCTTAGAAAAATGTTAAAAAGAACAGGTGAGAGAACTGATCCTTGCGGTAACCTCTTGTCTGTGGAAATCTCCTTGAGGAAACACCATTTTGGCCACAGTAAAATTCTCTATTTTACAAAAATAAGCAGAAATCTAGGCTACAAAATAGCTTGGGAAGTTCAGTTCCTGTAAACTTAGTAACAGAGTCGAGTGCTCAACGCTTTCGTATGCTTTACTGACATCCAAGGTGACAAGCGCAGCAAACTGTTTTCTATTGCTTGCTAATTTAATACGACTCTCTAGGTCAATGTGAGCACACCAAATTGAACAACCCGGCCTGAAACCAATTTGACATAGATTCAAGAAGGCATTTTTCGTAATGAATGACATGACACGGCTGAGAAGGACCCTTTCCACCAATTTAACAAGGTTCGATGTTAAGGAAATAGGGCGTATATTGTCTAAAGTTAAGCCCTCCCCTTGCTTTTTAAGCAGTGGAACTATTTCAGCAAGACACCACTCATGCGGTATCCAAGGACCTTTAATAGAATGGTTAACTAGAGCCAACAGGTCTGCAGGAGATTCATTGAAGAAAATTTTGATCATAGATGAAGTGACCTTATCGGGGCCAGGAGCTGCTGGGGATAAGCGCAGAACAATTTGCAACAGCTCAGGCATAGAGACCTCAGCGAAATCACTTGAGGTGCATGTAAATATAGTAGGAAAGCGAAGCTCTAAGCCACACACAATATCCTCTAAGGCCTTTGCGATGTCAGCAGGGGACTGAACGAGGGATTCAATGTTGGCAGCTGGTGGAATCAACTTGTTACGCCTCATGAAATTAAACAAAGCTCGTTTATTTCCTGATTGTGAAAGAAAATCGTAATGATTTGTATTATACTCCTCCTTTGCACGGGCGACGGTGCGCTTAAATGTTGCTGCAACATATTTATAATCCAACCAATTTTTTGGGCATTGATTCATGAGGTTTCTTCCAAGCTGCTTTCCGTCGTCTATATGCACGCGTGCACTCAGCATTCCACCAATTGTTCGCGATAGCACCCTTAGTTCTCTTAACCAAAAATTCAGACTTTTGCCTTGCATGGTCCAGTACTGAACATAGATGTGCAGCCTTGCTTTCGGCACTTGTCTGAGCGCAAGTGTCTGAAGTGATTTGGAGGGCTGATTTTAGCGTGTTTTTAAAGCAACTGTAATTTATTGACGTGCGCTGATGTTGCTCAGGAAGAGTTAATTTACACGCAAACTTGAAACTAATCGGTAGATGATCACTGTTTGTTGCATTGTCAACAGGCGCCCAAGACATAAGAGACTCCTGGGGAGGAAAAAGTTAAATCCAAGGCAGAGCGGCATTGGCTCCGAACAAACGTAGGCAATCCGGAATTGTTGCAAATCAAGTTGTTGTCAGAAGCCCAATCAAATAGTCTAGAACCAAAGCTGTCTGTTTTAAACCCCCACGTCACATGGTGCGAATTGAAGTCTCCAAGTAATAGAACCTGAGATCGGCTACTAGACATGAGTGAGTCAAGGGGCCGAGTGTCACGCACACTAGGCGGGAAATATGCATTAGCTACCGTAAAGGGCTGTTGACCTGGGATGCTGAGGTCAACCGCAAGGATTTCACATTCATTGTCCGCATATTGGAAAGAAATGCATGCCCTGTGGCAAAACTTTGTAGAGATGAGCACTAACAACCCTCCCCCTCGTGATGACCGGTCAAGCCGGAAAGGACGGTAATTCTTGAGATGATAATTGAAATTTGAAGTCAGCCATGTTTCCTGTAAAGCAACTAAATCTGGTAGAAGCTGATTGCATAGGCAATTTAAATCTGTTGAAGGTGAGAATATAGATCGACAATTCCACTGTAGTACACCTAAGAACCCTATCTTGGCGGGAGTGCCACAGCCGCGACTGCCTTTTCTAGAATCCTGCTCTTAGCATTTTGACTTGCGTTACTTTTCTTTGTCTTTGACTGGGGGCAAGATGGGCCTGCACTATTCAGAGGAGACCCACTTCGTTTCTGGGCTCGGAGATCAGACTCCATATCCATACAGTCCATAGAGGATGCGTCCAAAACGCTGGTCGAAGGAGAGGCCTGAGAGGTCTTTTGTTGCTCACATTGTTTTTGGTCCTGTGGAGCGGAATCGATTACTACAGAAGGAGGGGTAGCTTCCGAAGCAAAAGAAGACAAGAGCGGAGCGGTGGACGCCTGCAGAAGATTGGTCATCTGAGCAGCTATGACCTGCGAAATGCACATGGACACGGTTTCCATAATGCGATCCATTGCATTTGCCACAGCTTTCTCAACTGCTGCTGTAATAGCCTGGGACCAACTAGAATCCATTATGGGTGGGCATTTGGCGGCCACACTAGAGTAGCCTGAGGCTCTCTCCTTGACTGCGGCAAAAGCCTCTCTCCGCGTGCATCTGCGCTTGTCTATAAGCTCAAGCACCTGAACTTCTTGTGCTCGTGCAGGACAGTCAGGTGAATCAGCAGGGTGAGCACCGCTACACAAACAACATTTCTCTTGCTGTTCAGGACATTCCTCTCTGCAATGACGTTCCCCACAGGCACAGCAGCGTAAGGCTGATTTGCAGGCTTTGCCGCTGTGGCCAAATCGCCAGCAGTCTGGACACTGAAGGGGCCGAGAGTTAAAGGCATCTACTCGAAAAACCAATGGCCACACCTTAATCTCTGACGGGCAAAATATTCCTGCAAATGTGGCAGTGACGGACTCCGTATGAATTTTTACTCCGTCAACCATCCTGCTGCATCGATGGACAGCAATCACCCCTGCAGGCAAGAGGTTCTCAAGCGTTTTCTGCAGGGCTCAATCGACAGTCGACCCCTCGGACCAAGCCCTTGGATCATGCTAGTTGAGGCGGAATGAATGCGCTCACCGGGTGGGTGGCGAAGGTCGTACACTTTAGCAGGTCATCAATACAGTCTTTATCCTGCGACCTGCACAAAATACCACCCCTGCCGAACTGCCGGACATCGGTAATGTGCATAAAGTGCTTCTATGTGGACTGAAGGGCCGCCTGCACTGCCTCCGGGTTGTTCAATCGGATAGCGCCCCCATCAGAAGGCACTAAAGCGACCGGAATGCTCGAAACACCACTGCGGAAAAAGAGATCAATTGGGAGCTGGTCTTGAAGAAGAGATGCCGACCAAGGGGAAAACCCCTGGCCGGGAGAAGAAGTAGACATTAAGCTCTCGTCCCGCGCCCGATCACCCCAGAACAGGAGCAAGCAGGCACAGACAAAAAGAAGGAGAATTTAGGAAGCTAGCGCAACACCGCCAGGTACTTAGCCGCTGCCCCGAAGCTGGAAAGCACTTAGAATCTTCGCTCGAGCACGGCGGTGCATGCAAACTTTGTCTTCCTCGTTACACACGTGTTGTTCGTTGTTTTTATTTGCAAATTGCGAGCTGAAGCGCTGACAGCATTGCTGTACGCGTCGCTATTTCTGACCCCTGCTAGAGCAACAATGTAGTTAATTGAATTTCTAGATTTACTTCATATTTCTTTACCAGGCTTCACTGTGTACTTGCAGCATTTGTGAAGTAGTTTACAGACTGCAGGCTGGGAAAGATATATGAAAGAAATAAATCTAGAAATTAACCAAGTAAGATATTGCTAGAATGACAATAGTTGAACCATAATGCACAGTCATGGCTTCAATTGCAAAGTTGCAACTAGCAGGATTTAGTTTAGCCACATTGCAAATGTAAATTGCATTAATTTCACCAGTACCTGTGCATATGCATTAGACACTTATCTGTGAAATTTTAGTCTTGCATTGAGAATGTGTACAGTGAAGCTTAATCCACTGAGAGAAATGCTGTGATCACAACCTTCAAATGTTTTTTTTTTTTAGCAACACATTTAATAGCTCACATCATTTTTATTTGTCCAGCCAGCTGAAACGGACAGGCATTTCAACTGGGTCGCCTGGTGTCCCATGGATCTTCTACTGGCAGCTCCACAGTTTCCTCGGCTGCCTTCCCATCAACGATGATGGGCGAGTTGAGTCTCAAGTTTAGAGGTAATTTGTGATTTATACCATTGCGTGTAATCTGTTGTTCAGATCACTTCAGAATTCTATTGCTGCTCATTTCTCAGTGCGGAACTTATACTCATTATAAAATGCTGGCCAACAATAGATAATAAAGAACAGACTCAAGCAGTTGTGTAAACCACTCCCATAAACATGGGCACTGTCCTCCACGTCTACATTTTTGCCTTGTGCTGTTGTTCTTTGTCATGAAGCGTGAACCAACTAGCCAAGCAACTTCCACAGCTCATCCATAAATCCTTTTTTTTTTTCTAGCTATTCAGCATATCGGTAGTTAGCTGGTTGTCTCCCCATATACTTAATGTTACTATGTCATAGCAAAGACCGCTATGTTTTACAGGGAGTTCAGTGTGCATTGCTGGTTTAGGTTACGTCTTTTTTTTCAGGTGGGAATCATATGTCAGAAGGCACACACTGCGGATGGATATGTAGTAAGATGAAGTCATGGTACGCACCAGAATTTCGGTGCCTTTATTTGTGCGATATATTAATATTGATAGTGCTGTATGACAATTCATCTTTCACACCTGTGCACATGCAGCTTCACCTTCATCCTTCTCTCTCGTAGATACTCATCTTCGTCCATTGATTACATTAGCAACTGGGCTTGAATACAGTGGAGTAATCCAGAAACCTGTGGATCATAAGCTGTTATTGCGAACGTTGTTTCTCTACAGCGACACTGAAGGGAAGTAGCAAAGGAGATAAATTTCTTGTGATATCTGTGATGTCCAAGTAATTCAATAAAACATAGTGGTGGGCTAGTTGGTGATTCGTACTTGGAATGAACGACAGCGTAAAAAAGGACAACCACAGAAGAGAAGTGTTCTTTGTGTCGTGTCCTCTTCTGTGGTTGTCCTTTCTTGCGCTGTCTTCATTCGAAGTATATAAGTGATATCTGTAATGCATTGCGTTTTTTTCTATAAGTTGTAGGGGCCAGTGCGGGTGGCACCATCAGGGGACACACAGGGACGGCTGACAACACTGGAGGGAGAGGGGATGCATGGTTGGCTATGGCGGGAATGTGCGTGAGTTGTGCGCGGGTAGCGCGGGAGTGATCCGAGTGGCGTGGTCGAAGTGGGCTCAAGTGTGAGCTCTGTGCGCGTTGCATTAGGTGCGCGAACTGCGGATGACTATTGGGGGACTCCGGCACGAGGGACTCTGTGAGCGTGTGTAATAAATCATCCCTTGACAAAGTTCTTTGTGCATGCTTTCTGTATTTATTGCCATTTCACATAAAATACACTCAATTGCAAGTTCAGTGCTGTCTATTCATTCTTTCTGTATCATCCCATTTTTCGTTCCATTTTTAAGCCCATAATGATGAACCAACTCACCCAGCAATCCTTCCTTTGGAACCATTGGACAGACTCAAGGAGGGGGGGGCATATGTAGAGTAAGCTACTCCCACAACCATGGGCATTAATGGCAATGGGAAGCAGAAATGGTACTTGCGTCTTCAAATTGCAGCGCCTTGTCGTGCCAGAGTTTGCACCTCACCTTCCATGTACTTTTGTTCAACTCAACCTCATCAGCTCGGTTTACCCTTGGTCAACCATGCCCCACATGCTTGCAAATGTTTAACATATTGCTTGTTATTGACTTTGATCAACTTGGTATACTGTCTTGTTCAGCTGTTCATTCATTTATTTGTACATACTGCGAGCCATAACTTTGGCCCAAGCAGGAGGGGCACACAATTATAAAAGCCATAAAACCATTAGCCGAAACAGCCACAAGTCATTTAAAGGACATAAAATCCAACATTCATCACAACACCCACTCTAGGAGCCGTACAAAAATCCTCCAACTCCTTCACAAAATATTTTGAGTCACATAAACCTAAAGGAAGGCGATTGCACTCCACAACAGTATTCAGGAAAAAACTCCTCAACTGAACCCATTGGTTCATGTGAAAGCGGGGGCTAGGGAATCCTGATGTACATGTCGGGATCCTCATATATATCTATTTAGTTATGTGCAGGAAAACAAAAAATTTGAACCGCTGCCTTCTTTTCAGTTTGGCCATCACAAGTTCGTGTTTTTGTAACATATTGTGAAAGCGGATGATTGCATTACATTAGGACACATTCAACCTCTTTTCTGGGATGATAACATGCTGTCTTGTGTTTCATCATGTGCAGCTGCCAGTTGTCAATGAGGCACCAGACGGCTCAGAAGTGCTCCTGTCATGGGAGGAGAGCCTGCCTGAATGAAGCAGCAGAGACGACCTCTCACAACTTGCATCCAGCTCCCCTATTTGCAGTGCCAGTGCTGCAGTACCTGTACTGCAAAGCACAGGCAACAGCAGCGGCGACACAAGCAGAGCGAGTGCTGGCGCAAGCAGCAGTGCCGGTGCTGGCACAAGCGCCAAAAGAAGGGAACCCCAAAAGAGCCGCCACAAGCGACAAGGATCTGCTATAGAGCAGCTAGTTGCCCTCCATAAAGGAGAAAGCGAGGCAGCAGCAAAGGCCGACCGCAAGGCACACAAAATGCGCAAGAAAATGGTGGACCTTCAGAAGGAAGCGAATGCCATAAATGCAAGCATGGTGCAACTGCTTGCAAAATTTCTAGATAGCAAAGAAAATAATGACTCGCTCAATAAAGAGTGATCAAGAGAGCTGGAAGTTATTTCATATTACAGCATGTGATGAGATGAAAGATCTTTTACTGCTGAAAGTTTTGTATTGTGTTTTAAACAGTGAATTGCACTGTGCAGGCTGGCTACCGTGGTAGCTTGCAGTATTAGTTGTTAACAGAGCCCATGCATACACTGCAGGGGTACACAAGTGTAATAATCAAACAAGTCTGTTGCAAGTACATTGCTGCTGCTCTCGCAGTAACACTCCACCTGCTTCTCCACTCAGAACCAATGGCTGTTGCATGTTCACCAGGAACTGTTTGCTACAAGGCTGATATTTTTCTTGCAACATAACTGCATTTTTGAGGGGGGCAAGTGATAGAACAGCGGGGAATTTTGACATCAGCAAAATAGTAATGACATGAAATTGTTCACAGAAAGCATACTTTGGTTAACAAGTTGGGATGGGAATGTAATGAAATTTATCACAATAAGTCTTTCAAAGCTCTCACCATTGGGTCACATTTACGTCACATTTTTGTGTTTGCTTTGTGTGTGGATGATGTGTGCAAAAATATGAAGCTTCCACCTGTGACCGACATGATTTCGTTACCTTCATGAGCAAAAGGAAAAAATTTCTCGCAACTATTCCTTAATCTTTGACTAGATATAAAATGTTCACTCTAATATGATTGTAGGTAACAGTAACAGCTTTGTAAGTAACAGCTTTTTTGGTCAGAGGTATCCGCTTCCACTGGGCTAGCATCAGGTGCATGCAATAGCCTAGCGAAAAAATATGGTGATACCCAGGGGGCCCTTGTTGGAAAGGTCTATATAGTGAATGCATTTCATTCACTATACTGCTTTCAGAATAAAGTTAAATGGTGCAAAGGAACAAACACAGGAAGACAAAGAGACAGAAAAAGTGCCACTGCTGTGTCTTCCTGTGTTTGTTCCTTTGTGCCATTCAACTTTATGATGAACTAACTAGGGCCTCAGCAAGTACTTCTGCTTTCAGAAGTAGGAGTGCAAGACTAAAAGCTTCTACTGCTTTACAAGGTACCAACAAGTTGCTGATTAGCAATGTGGCAAGATGATGGCCAGTTATACACAAAAATTATAAGCAAACAGCAAGTGATAGAATAGCAGCCAATACGCAGACTATGTGACACAAACACAACAATGAAAAAGGTAGTACAATGGCAATGAAACAGCAACATAGCAGTGCTCAACAAGACTGAATCATATAAAAATGGAAGGCTGATGCTGGCATTTTACTATCGTCTGTGAGCAAAACTGTTTGAAGAAAGAGATTTGTTTGCAGGAAGTAATGAAATCATTATTTAGAGATGGTTGCATGTAGGTGAAGGTTTGTTTGTCATAAACAGTACTAGTAGTTGGTATGAACCACTTCGTTTTGTAGCTTAACGAGAACCAATAATTAACAGCTATATAATGCAAGACTATTTTCTGAAACCCTGGCCACGATGGCGGCTTTTCGATGGAGGTGTAAAGCAAGACACTCGTGTACTGTGCAATGTCAGTGCATGTTAATGAACCCCAGGTGGTCGAAAATTCTGCAGCCCTTCACTACGGCATCACTCATAGCCAAAGCCGCTTTGGAACGTTAAACTCCATAAACCAAACCTATTTTATGAAGCACATGCAGGTTACGAAAATTACACTAGTTGTAATCCTCATAACCTTTACCCGAGTAGGGAGTATGCATCATGTGCATGCAATGCTAGCCATTTAAGGTAAGCCGAACCCAGAGTCTGCTCTTTCAATAATGTGTGTGTAGCTCTGATCAGGGCTGTTCCCTCTTGGTAGAGGTGTCCTTCTTAGCTGCTCTTGAGTTTCCCACGAACTGGGTTCTAGCTCAAGGCAAGGTGCTTGGCCAGGGCGTTCCCGATGGCCACACCTGACGTCTCTTCCCGGTTGCTCGTGCACACCGGCTGAGGCCGCCTTTCATCAGCGCTCTGCACCCCACCAAACTAGCTTGAATCACAGTGGTCACTGAGCTGCTCACAAATGTTGTACAGCACACAAGCAGCATGGATCACATAACTGACATTGTGGATGTCACACTCAAGGCCCTTCAGCACCATTCTAAAGCGTGCCTTGGCACGTCCAAAAGAATTTCGAAAACACGTCTGGCACTCGGCAGCCGGTAGTTAAAGGTCTGTGAGGGGGACCCAGAGGCACCTGGACGGGGAACAGCTTCATCAGGTGCGTCTGCAAAGGGAAAGCTTGATCACCAAGAAGAATTGCGCCAACTTCCACACCTTCAATGAGTTTTGTTTCTTGTCAGAACAACTCACTAGCCAGAGTAGCTGACTGTCAAGACTTCTGAAACACTGCCGCGTCATTGTTCCTACCAGGGCTCCCAACATTTGTGCATAGGACCCTGTATGTGTGGTTGTCGACAGCAAGTATAATGACACTGTACCACCCCTTATAATTGTATTAGTCGGCAGCTTCTTGCTTTGGGGGGCACACCTCGATATGACAGCCATCTACTGCACCGACACCTTGAGAGAAACCACAGACTGCTGTGAATTTACACCTGCTCGTAAAGCTCAGCTGGTGTTGGGAAATTTATGCACAAATCGTGCTTCCAACTACTACACTACCACGCCGCAAAATTCGTGAAATATGAAATTAATGCAGTGACTGCTGTGAATTTACACATGTGCTCGTGAAGCTCAGCTGGTGTTGGGAAATGCACAAGTCGCGCTTCCAACTGCTCCACAACCACGCTGCAAAATTCGTGAAATAATAAATTAACTGGCGCAGTGCTCACGCCAAACAAGTTGGCAGCAGTCCGCTCTTCTGCTGATGTTGCGAGGCGGTACAAGCTGATTGCCAAGCGTTTCTCCAGAGGAATCGGTTGCAGCATGTTGGTATCTTGCCGGCTCATGCTTCCACAAACAGCCACCATGTACCGGAATGTGCCGCGGTTGATCCGAAAGTTTTTTCGGAGTCCGCTGCCCGAAAGGTGTGGAAGCGTGGTCTCGTACCACGAGTCTGGGCGCGGGTACGCCCACAGACTTCGCTCACGGATGGACAGGTGCGCCGCCGCCAACAAAAAGAGCATCGGCCGCCCCCGGTGTCACTTCGTCTCTTCAAGCATGACAATTGCAGCGCTCAGCGCCAGCATCTGCACGCGCTGTTGGGATTCAGGTAGCAGCATCCCACCGCTGCCACCAGTTGTTGGGATTCAGGTAGCGTGACTGGGCCGGAGAAGAGACGAGGACGATCGGAGGAAGAAAACTTGGAAAACTTTATACAAGGATTATTTACATTATGTACAAGTAGGGCAACTGAGAGTGCTTCTCAGTAAAGAGATCTTCTTAGCAGTCGGGGGTCTCTTCCAGCAAAGGGTATCTCAAGAAGGGGGCTCTCCTCTGGTAGCAAACCAGCAGCTCCTTAAATACTCTTCGTATGGGGAATATAGTTCGAAGAATGATGTCCAATCACACGATGACACTGATGGTACCACCCACGGCAGGGCGGTCCTGATGTTCTCTCGCAGCTCGGTCGATCGAGGGAAAGGGAACAGGACCCGGTCACTTTGTCGTCCCCGCGGCCTCCAGGCGGGCGCGCACGTGTGTCCGGACCGCGCCCATGTGGACCCGGAAGGCGCCTGCGTGACACAGGAATGCAGACTGTCTCCGGCAGGGGTGAAAGATCTTGTACTGGTGACCGGAACGCGGAACCTCTGTCGAAGGCGCGGCACTCGGTCAATCCGCCTTTTTCATTTTCCTGTGCTGCCACCTCGCGTACAACGCTGGAAGCTCACTGGTAGGGTACTGCGCGCCCAACCCGGCCGGACTGAGTGCCGCTCCGGAGCACGTTTTGTTGGAATCTGTCGACGATGGCGTGTCCTGGGCAGCACCTGGTACCCGGATGATTTCTAGGGTTGACTGATGGCTGGGTGCGAAGTCCGGAGCAGGCTGCTGTGCCCACCGAAGAGCAAATTCTTCAGTATCTCCGATCATCCGGCATGCGATGCGAACACCAGCTGAGCAAGGGCCGCCGCTTCAGAGATCAAGGCTACATTCGGAACATAATGTTCAATGAAATATCCCCGATCAGTGAGGTTGGCGTTTTCCGCTGAAAGGTGGATACATCGTGCACGCCGTAGTACAGAAAACGACTGGGGACAACAGTTTTCGCAAGCAATCGTTGTGCTCAAGCGCTGCAGAATAGCTACACGAGCTATAAAAGCACAAGCGTACTCGCAACAAAGCCGCCCTGTTAGCATTTTACTGTATTTTCCCACAGCACACCGCTGCATAGGTTAAACAAGCATGCGGGTCCATAAAGACGAGCGCGAGAGGCGCACATTGATCCATTCCGGTGATACCACGCAGAGCTCTTTATCATGGATATGATTCCAAAACACGCATAACGCACCTTCTTCTTCTGCCTCTTAATACATGGCACATACCCACACGGAGGGATTGGCCACGGTGTAGTGGCATAAACAAGGAAATTTCCATAGGAGATTATGACAAAATTTTAGCACCATGCGTGAATTCTTCTTCTTCTTCTTCTCCTCAAGTAACATGGCACGTGAATGCTCTCGTAGCTTCTTTTTCGTTGCCCGCTCCATCGCGCGTTGAAAGCGGCTCACAGCACTTGCCCATTTGGCCTTCTTGCTTGAGAAAGCAAAAAACGTCGAAACGAAGTCTGGGTGCCGCGGTTACATTCGAGGCCTTCCTGCCCATGAATAAAACACTTCGTGATAGACTGCACACGCATTTAAACACAGTACCTCGTCCGTATCTGTCACAAAGTGATTCCGGCACAGTCTTGACGTGCTTGACAGTGCCCAAGGGCGGCCACGATCGTCGAGCCGGCGAACTGCTTTTATCCACGCTTCGCGTCGAAGGCTGTCCCGGGAAGCGCTCGGAAAGCGAAAAAATCCGAGTTTGCTTCCCTTTACATATTGGGCATTGCAGCCGTATGCAAAATATTTCGTAGGTATCGCCAAATGCGTCGCGCTGAACGCCCGACGGCTGCAGCAACGCACCCCGCGTAGGAAGCCGGTTTTGATTGTAAAACATTTTATTCGCCGGGAAGAGCTTGGCAAGAGGTCGCGTTAAGTGGTCGAGAGTACATAGCCCTCGACGACTTTGTCAGCCCACTCCACCGCCAAAACTTGCGTTCTGGGGTCAGAGCTAGCCAGCACGGTCTCCCACCGCTCGAGAGAAGGAGCTGTAACTAGATCACCCGGAGGTGGCTCTATTTTGCAGTCCCACAGGATGTGATCGTAGGTAGCACGTTGGCCACAGTGTTTGCAGTTTGGGTTGTAAAGATCGGGATAAATGTGCGCGCGAGGAGTGATGGGGTGCGTATCGATCTCGTCTGTAGACGACGCCACGTAACCTCTTGTTCTTTAGTAAGTCTTTTGTCTGGAGGGGGGAGAATTCTCCTCTCTAGTTTAAAATGATTGGTGAGGTCATGATATGTGATCATTGAGTCCTTCGTGAAATTCAGGAAGCCAGACTCATCCACTGCCCGGTCGACGAAACCTCGGGCTTTATTGTGGGCTGCCTCGTTCCCCGGATTCCCCAAATGGGCTGGGACCCATATCAATTCGGAATAATTTGGTGAGAATTTGATTGCGTTAAGGATTCTAAGGGAGGTGTTTGTAATTCCGGTTTGTTTACGCTTCCACGGCCGGTCTCGAGTGGAGCGCGCGACCCTTCCAATATGTTTCGCGACACCGCCGCCAGGGGATGGGCGCATGCGCAGTCGCGTCGTGAAAAAGGCGGATTGTTCAATCCCAGCGTGACTGGAGAGGGCAACACTGATCCTGTACTTCGTCGCCTGAGGACCGGAACGAATACGTGGGGACGCTATGGTCGTCGCTGCTTCCGGCATTCCTGTTCGAACACGTGGGGACACTATTATCGTCGCTGCTTCCGGCATTCCTGCAGCCACGTCTCCCCCAGAGGGCTCACCCACCCTCGCGGTGGTCCTCAGGAAATCCTCCCCATGTCCAAATTCGCAGAACTCAACAGCAGGAAGGAAGCGCGAGCACAACAGCGCAGGCGTTGTAGCGCTGCCTGATGCGCCAAGAACGCAGTCCAAAATTGAGCGTCGCCCTCTTTCGTGACAGACCTGCTAAGGGCCAACACAGGCTTGACACACAAGATGTCCGCAGGATCTTAACTACACAAACACAAGCACAGCACTCACTGTGAAAGAAAAGCCACGAAAATAAACGATAGCAGTGAGCAGTGATGCGTCGCAGTGAGCAGTCACGGGGAGAAGAGGCTAAAGTAGCCAAAGTAGAACCAAGGCTGCGTTCCAATAGTCCCAAGTAGACGGCTACTTAGACGTCTAGCCGGACAGCCGCCATCTTGGGACGCGTTCCATTTCTCGGCGAAGCAGTCTCATGAGACTGCTTCGCCGAAGTCCACATCGATGCAGGCTAAGTTGCTGTCTAAAGATGGCGGAGCTGATGTACGCGGATGAGCGAGTCGTACTCTTGCGGGCGTCGGAGTGTACACGGAGTATAGGAAAGGAAAAATGTGAGTCATTTCATTATGTTATTTGGCACGCAAACTAGTGGCTAATTAATCTTCGTGGACGTGCGATTCCTAGCAGTGAATCACGCAGGAGAAAATCGTGCAGTTGAGAGCTTTGCTGCAGCAGCGGACGCTGTAGGTCTGTTTACGTGATCCGGCATCTGACGATGCCGGATCTTAATTAGCACTGATTTTAGAGAATACTCGTCGCTGTCGTTGGTTTCCTCGACGGGCGTTAAGACGGCTGGCGTGACGGTTAACAAATGTGTTCTTCTGTTGCTGTATTAGTTGCATCAACTCTTTCGCCTGCATTCTTTATCTCTACACTCTCAGAATAAATACACCGGCATGTTGCGAATTGATTTTAGTATTTGCAGGATTAAAGATCGCTGCTGTATTTAGGTCTCTCGCTGTCTCCGAGTGCCACGTACGGCAGACAGCAGGTTTAATGTCACGTATGTGTTTTCCTGTTGCAGTGTATATTAGCCGTATCGCATTTCGCGCAAATTGATTACAGTCTTTCGTATTCTTTCTTATGTTTACAGGACCGTCTGGACGAGCACGTTCGAGGAGCATGTACAGCTTAGCATCAATAATAAAAGAATAATCTCATATCTCTTTAGCGTCGTCTTCGGGGAGCGGTCCCGTCTGCTACAAGTAGACTGACCGATAGGCACATCCACCAGTCCGGTTTACGCGCAAAGTCATTGCAGAAGAAATGTGTAAACTTGTTGAAAACACGTTTTTAATTATCGTTATTTCTCAGTTTCTGAAAAATAGTAGTACAATTGTTCATAAGCTTTAGTTACATTATTATGCCGCGAGGCGGCGTGAGCAGTAGACAAGTTCCAATACATGGACATGTAGACTGCTTCCTAGACGTCACACTAGACGTTTTGTTAGACGTCTAGAGTATTGGAACGCAGACCAAGGTAGATCGCGCAGTCGGCTACGAAGTCGACAGTGATCATTGTTTAGAACTTCCTTTTACATTTCGGCTAACGACAGTCACAAGTACAAAGAAAAAGTTTTTAAGCAGGCCTTAGCACAAGAAACAACGTTTTTCCTCTTGTGTGTTCTTTTCAATGTAGCCCTGTTTAATAGCACGCCTCAATGGGCGATGTTTTAACTTCACTGAGGTGAGTATCACATGATCTGTTTTTGTCGCTCTAACCGAGATGGCTAAACTGTGTGTAAGCGCGGCGAACTGTAGTTAACTCTAACCGCGGTTAACCGCCTTAACTACAGTTAAGCTTAACCACGGTTAAGGCTGCCCGTGTAAAGAGGGTATAACCGACATGCCTAAACCGCGTGTAAGCGCGGCCAACTACGGTTTGCGCCAACCATAGTTAAGTCCTATAACCACAGTTAAGCTTAACCATGGTTAAGGCTGCCCGTGTAAAGAGGGTATAAGCCATCACTATATCCTGACTACATTAGCCACCACCGGCTGTGGCACCCGCATATAGCAATACAGTGTTGTGCGTTTTTATCGTGAACACTTTAAAAAATTTCCCCGCCTCAACCGCTGGCTCGTTTGCCGTGAAACTGCACACAGAACATGCGTATTATGGTAACATTTGTATCGTAGCAAGTTTCATAACGGTGCTTACTTAGTTGAGCCGTGCATGATGCGAAAACGTAATCGTAGGTCCCCGCCGCGGTGGCTCAGTGGTTAGGGCGCTCGACTACTGATCCGGAGTTACCGGGTTCGAACCCGACCGCGGCGGCTGCGTTTTTATGGAGGAAAAACGCTAAGGCGCCCGTGTGCTGTGCGATGTCAGTGCACGTTAAAGATCCCCAGGTGGTCGAAATTATTCCGGAGCCCTCCACTACGGCACCTCTCTCTTCCTTTCTTCTTTCACTCCCTCCTTTACCCTGCCCTTACGGCGCGGTTCATGTGTCCAACGATATATGAGACAGATACTACGCCATTTCCTTTCCCCCCAAAACCAATTATTATTATTATTATTACGTAGAGATCGGCAACCAAAGCCCGCAGACGACGCTTCTTCGCTGAAGGGCGGCAGTGGCGCCATCTGTTTGGGCAGTGGAAACCGTAACGACAAGGCCGCCGAGGCGAGCATTGCAAACAATATTCATTAAAAGGTAAAGCCTCGTTAAATCATTTGTTCTGATATTTTTCCGCTTAATTAGTCGAAAATGTTGTAAGCGCTTCAGTAGAAGCAGACGAAACGACAGGAACGGCATATTCAAACGTCCCGCGCTCCTTGCAACGCTCTCCTCGACGGCCTTGTCGTGACGCTTTGCGCTACCGCAAACAGATGACGCCACAGCCGCCCTTCAGCGAAAAAGCGTCGCCTGCGGGTTTTGGTTGCCGATCTCTACGTAGACGATTATGTTTTCGCATCATGCACGGCTCAACTAAGTAAGTACCGTTGTCAAACTTCCTACGATACAAAAGTTACCATAATACGCAAGCTCTGTGTGCAGTTTCATCGCAAATGAGCCAGCGGTTGAGGCGGGGAAACTTTTGAAAGTCTTCACGATAAAAACGCACAATACTGTATGTATGGGCCTTCCTTCAGAGACGCACGGCAAAACTTGGGGATGTCGCCTCCCAGCCTTTCCCCCTGCCTTACCTGGTAACCCCACAAGGGGCGGTGCTATCACCTTTACTTTTTAGCATTGCCCTAGCGCCACTGGCAAAGACCCTTGATGCTATCCCAGGGCTCCACACAGCCATATACGCAGATGACATAACCCTCTGGACAACGCGAGGATCCATTGGAACAGCCCAGGATATCCTGCAATCTGTCATAGACATCACCTCCACCCAATTAGAAAACACAGGCCTCCGTTGATCTCCAAATAAATCTGAACTCTTGCAGCTGAAACCCCTGCCCAGTGACCCCCCCCCCCCCCATTGAACTGCACATGTACGGGAATCCAGTGCCCATTGGGTCTCAGGTGAAGATTCTCGGCCTTTTCATTAACAACACACTCGATGCTACCCCCACCCTTCAGCTCTTGCAAAGACAGACCAAACAGGTGGCAGCACTAATCGAGCAGGTGGCAGCATGCAATCATGGGCTGTCTGAAAGCGAGACCCTCAATATGACAAATGCATTAATCATCAGCCGCATTACATACCACCTCCCATACCACATACTCACTCAGCGTCAAACACAACAGGCAGACATCCTAATACGCACTGCTGTCAACTCCGCCGTACGTCTTCCACGGACTGTTAGCACGTAACTCCTCCTGGCCACTGGTACCCACAATACCGTGATCGAATTAATAGAGGCTCAACGCACCAACCAATTAGTCCGCCCGAGTCGCACGGAAACAGGACAATGCCTACTGTGACAGCTCCGTTTGAATCCACCCATTCCCACCCCAACAAGTCCTACACCTTGCATGATTTCTCTGCGCACGCAGGATCACATATATCAGAAGCCCCTACCGCGCAATGTGAGCGCAAGCCTCCATCAGGGCAGGCGGCAGGCTCGAGCGAGCTATTACACCAAAACATACAGCAGCCGCTCCGATATCCTTTATGTCGACGTGGCAGAAAATTCTAAAGTAGGATTCTTCACGGCAGTCGCAGCCTATGAAAACGGCACTGTGGGGGGCGCCGCCAATATCCGAACTAATTCACCTGCAGAGCCGGAAGGAGCCGCCATCGCACTTGCGCTAGCCCACCCCACCATTGACAAAAACATAACCGAAATTTGCACAGATTCCCAGGCCGCATACAGCCACTACCTAAAGGGCGTGGCGACACCGGCCACACAACGTATTCTTGCCACAGCCTCCTCTCTCGACCGAACGGTTACTCTGTTGTGGATCCCTGGGTATGCCTCGATCCCCGGTGATGAGCGCTTTCATGCGCTGGCCCGAGAACTCTCCTCCCGGACCCCGGACGATCAGGCACCCAACCCTGCGCAAGAGGCCCCATCGGTCCTTTATACATATCAAATCACCGCATTCTACAAACTCAGCCGTATGACATTACCACCACCCCACAGTACTTTGTCGCCCTTATCCAGCGCCACATGGCGACAATTACAGACGGGCTGCTTTCTTTCACCCTGCCGTCTCATGCTTTCACCCCACCTTTCCTCCTCATTGTAACACCTGTGGCGTGCCCAGATCAACACTTTTCCACTACCTTTGGGAATGTCCTTCCCCACCTGCAGTACCCCACATCCCCAATCGCACTCATTCTTCCTGGGAGGCTGCTTTACGGACCGCTCATCCCGCCGGCCAGAAACGGCTGGTGGATCGGGCCTTATGTGAGGCACAAGCCCGTGGACTCTTGGACCAGTAGGTGACCATATCGAAAAAATTATTTCTTTCCTTTTTTTTAAATAAAAGTTGTTTCCATCCATACAACTCGGAAGTGCCACCGTAGCCGGTATCTAGAGACAAATTTCATTAAACGGCTTCGTCTCAGAGGCCATTGTTCCTGAGATCAATCAGAAGATGAATGCTCATTAGCCAAAGGAGCTACTCACCCCCTCACCTTCATGTAATACTGCCGGGCGGCCGCAAAAGCACTGGTTTTTTAAAGCTTTTGCTTCAAAATCTGCTCAATTTCAGTGAGATCTCAGCGCGCACTGTATAGCCTTCAATTACCCTGCTCTATTCCGAAATTATCTTAACTCAATTTAATTTATTCACATTTGCCTGACGGATAATCTTACTTTCTGCCTGCCTGAAAGGAGCAGGATAAGGTGCCTGCTCCCTTCATAGCACGGTTCTGGCGTCCCTAGAGTTTGGCACATGTTGCGCGTTGCTGTGCATTTTAAACGAACGCACTGTTTGTCTTCTCAAGGCGGCCCGCGCACGCGCACGTGTCAGCACGTTAACTACGCAACAAGGCAATATCGTGGCCAATAAAAATGTAAATTTTTTGTAGGAAAGGAAAAAACGCAGTAACTCTCTCACTAGTGGTGGACACCCCATAGGGTCTTTTTCTTTTTTTTGAAGAAAGGAAACGTGCAGTAATATTAATAATAATAATTGGTTTTTGGGGAAAGGAAATGGCGCAGTATCTGTCTCATATATCGTTGGACAGACAATGATAATAATAGTTGGTTTTTTGGGGAAAGGAAATGGCGCAGTATCTGTTTCATATATCTTTGGACACCTGAACCGCGCCGTAAGGGAAGGGATAAAGGAGGGAGTGAAAGAAGAAAGGAAGAATAGGTGCCGTAGTGGAGGGCTCCGGAATAATTTCGACCACCTGGGGATCTTTAACGTGCACTGACATCGCACAGCACACGGGCGCCTTAGCGTTTTTCCTCCATAAAAACGCAGCCGCCGCGGTCGGGTTCGAACCCGGGAACTCCGGATCAGTAGTCGAGCGCCCTAACCACTGAGCCACCGCGGCGGGGCAGGGACAGACAGACAGAAAAACTTTATTCAGCAAGTGTTTTAGACCCAGCTGGGTCTAAAGCAAACGGTCCTTCTCGCTGCACGCATTAATAATAATAATAATTGGTTTTGGGGGGGGGGGGGGAAGGAAATGGCGCAGTATCTGTCTCATATATCGTTGGACACCCGAACCGCGCCGTAAGGGAAGAGATAAAGGAGGGAGTGAAAGAAGAAAAGAAGAGGAGGTGCCGTAGTGGAGGGCTCCGGAATAATTTCGACCACCTGGGGATCTTTAACGTGCACTGACATCGCACAGCACACGGGCGCCTTAGCGTTTTTCCACCATAAAAACGCAGCCGCCGCGGTCGGGTTCGAACCCGGGAACCCCGGGTCAGTAGTCGAGCGCCCCGTGCAGTAACTGCCTAATTTCTCGGTGGATACATCAACCCCGCCGTGAGGGAAGAGAAGAAGGTTGGAGTAAAAGAAGGAAATAGAGAAAGAAGTGCCGTAGAGGAGGGCCCAGGAATAATTTCACCATCATCGAACAGCACCCGGGCGCCTCTTCCATGTCAAATGTATTTAAACACGGCCGCTGCAGTTGGATTCGTATCCAGATGCTTCGGCTCAGCAGCTTAGTGCTCTAACCAACCACGAGCCACGGTGCCGATTATCGGTGGACACCTCTGTCTCACCACGAGTAGTAGTAGTGGTGATGGAATATTAGCTTTGCGGAAAGGAAAGACTCAGCCACTCCATCATTTCCAGATGGACAGCTCAACGGGGCCTTGAGGGAAATGAATGAAGGAAAGAATGAAGCAAGAAGTGCAGGAAGGAAGACAGAAAGAGGTGCAGCAGAAGGGGTCCTGATTTATTTCGACCATCTGCGGTGCTTTCAAGGGAAACCGATGGCGACTGCATGCAATTTTTGTTCTGAGTAAAAAAAAAAAATCATTCACTTCCTTTTGCAGATATGCTAACATTTTTCCTATAGAAAAAAATTGGTGCGGTTCAAGTACTGCGGAACCAGGTTAGAGAGCGAAAGCTGTATTGTATCGGGCAAGTAGACGTGGCTTGGTGTCTGTAACGTTGAGAGCATTCCGTGCTCTAGATATGCAAAGCGGTCACCCTGCCACTCTGGCAGGTGGCAGCGACTTGGCGTCTGTAACGTTGACTGCGTTCCGCACACTGGATAGGCACCCGCCGCGGTGGCTCAGTGTATAAGGCGCTCGTCTACTGAGTCAGGCAACCCGGGTTCGAACCCGAGCGCGGCGGCCCCTTTTCGGTGGTGGTGAAACGCAACTGATGGGGACACTTCAGTCTGCTTACGTGGAGGAATGCGAAGGCATGTGTTTTGAGGAAAGGAAACGTTTTTGACTGAAGGAAAGAGCGCAGCAGCTTTCAGATCTCGTCATCTCCGTGGACGCCGCAATCCCGCGGAAGCATTTGTTTTGAGGGAAGGAAACGTTTTGTCTAAAGGAAAGGGCGCAGTAGCTCTCAGATCTCGACATCTTAGTGGACACCTCAACTCCGCGAAAGCACGATCTCTGGCTCCGGGAAGGTCAAATTTAGCAACAAGCACGAACACCTTTACCTAGCGTATATTGAAGCTTTCGCTTCAAGACTCATGTTTGAGCAAAATGAAATTTATAGTTTTCCAGCCACTGAAAGCAAAGTCTGAATGCGTGCAAGGCGCCCGTGTGCTGTGCGATGTCAGTGCACGTTAAAGATCCCCAGGTGGTCGAAATTATTCCGGAGTCCTCCACTACGGCACCTCTCTCTTCTTCTTTCACTCCCTCCTTTATCCCATCCTTTACATTCGCGGTTCAGGTGTCCGACGATATGTGAGACAGATACCGCGTCATTTCTTTTCCCCAAAAAGCCAATTATTTCCAATTATATAGCTCGTTGAGTTGGCTTTCCCGTAATGCAAATCTCAAAAATGGCGTCTCTTGCGCTTCTTGTGCATCAAATACAGATGCAGTGGGTGTATTTGATGACGTAGAAGTAGTTAACTTAATTTCGGAGGCGATACTACGGTGGCTGGAAGGGGGCAGTGTGACGGGCGCCCTATGCGCGCCATGGGAGGGAGAGGCGCGATGTGCGATGAAAGTTCCCCGCGTCGCTAGGGGCGCTGAAGCGCGCTGGTGTGCAAGCCGTTGCCGCCGCTCCATACCAGAGGCCGCAGGTGCGTGTTTACCGATTGGTCGCGTTCACTTTAGAGCTGGAAAGCTCTGCATATGTGCCACTGTGATTATTTGAAGATGTGTAGTGCGTGATATAGTGCTATTCCTGCGCTATGTGATAGATAACGCTGCGTGCACTCATGGCGTCAAAAGCGCGAACATGTTTTGTGCCTGGCTGCAGAAGCGGATACAGAACGTGCAAAGACAAGGCCTCCCTCTTCAGACCGCCTAAAGATGCAGCTCGACGCGAACTGTGGTCGCGAAATATCAAACGTGCTGACAAGGAGCTAACAACAGAGTGTGTCGTTTGTGAACGCCACTTCGAAGTGAAGTACATCGAAAGGACCTTTCGGCATGTGATAAATGGGGACGTAGTCGATATTCCACGTGATCGGCCACAGCTGACTGACGACGCTATCCCTACTGTCTTTCCGGATGCCCCCAAATACTTCACCAAGAAAGCACCCGTCAAACGGAAGGAGAGGAATTTGTGCAACCTAGACATAAAATGTTCAAAACGCAAAAGGATAGGCACGGCCAATGACGCGCAGTTGGCGCAGTCATCGGATCCGCTCGAGATAGCCGTCTTGTCACCGGGCCAGTCACCAGCACAGGACAAGAACGAGGCAACTGTAGAGAGCATTTTCCAAAACCTTCAGCTGCCAGATAGCTCCTGGAGCAAACGGAGATTCGCAGCCGAACCGCACGTTGCGTTCTTCGGCGTTTGCGAGCGAGACGGAGATGAGATATGTCGCATGCGGCTGCCAAAAGCGATCAAGTTTCAAGAAGACAACAACCAGCTGGGATCAATCCTGTGCTATGTCTATGTGCGAGGTGTAAAGCACTCGGAGCGCATCGTTAAATCCTCTGTTGAAGCTCAAGCAGTCCTCGACGCTACTCACTTGCTTGTGATGTGCACAGGTTGCGGACTTACCCCCGAAAAATCAAGCAAGTATGTATCGTTTGCTGGCGCCCACTTTTCCTCCAAATGCTTTCTCACATGCGAAGTGCCGAGACCCTGTATCCACTGTAAATATTTAAGGAAGCTGATTCAAAACCAGCAGTCACGGATAAAACGGCCGCGTGCGGCAATAAGTCGGCTAAAAAAGCACGCAAATATACGCCGTCGCTTGCAAGCCGCGCAAAAAAAAAAAAAAAAACCGCGCAACACAGCGAGGTTGCTAGAGGCTATGAGGCAGGCAAATGAGCAAATGAGGGATGAAGTGCTCAGTGACCGCATCAAAGCATTGCCTCTTAAGCAACAAATGGCCATTAGGACCTGCTTCAAAGCAGCAACAAGAAAGTCGACGTCTGGCATGTATTATGAGAAAGAATGGATTCTTGAATGCGTACTCTTACGTATGAGAAGACCTAAACTCTATGAATACCTTCGAAAACAGAAGATCCTGATCCTACCCAGCCGGACCTGCCTACAGCGCTATGTTCAAAACTTTAAAAGTGGCTTTGGCTTTAGTGAAAATGTATTTGAGGTCATCGCTCTGAAAACTGAGCATATGGACACGAATGCACGACATGGTGGCATAGTGTTCGACGAAATGAAGTTGTGCGAGCACTTCAGTGTCAACACTGCAGGTAAGCACAGCCACTGCAACTACCTCTCCCATGACAGTTGGTATCTCTAGCATGGTAGCATTGTAATTAAATATGACATGCAGCACTGTGTAGTCATGGAATTTTATAATTTCAGGTGCAGTACAAGGTTTCGTAGACCTTGGAAGACATACACCCGAAGAAGAAAGAACTGTTCCAGCAGATCACGGAATGGTGATGCTCTTCCAACCATTTCAAGGTTTGTAATGCTGCTTATTTTGACTTGTATGTGCTTATAGGCCTTGTGTGCCACTCCGTTTTGTTGCGCACAAAGAGAAGTGGTTTCCCAGTCTTCATTTACTGCAGCCTTGTTGTAGTAAGGAGTGTTAGCCCCAGCTACACACACAAAATAAGCACTAAGCAGAGACAAGGTTTCCATTATGGTTGATTCAATAAACATTTTGTGCCGCTGACTGAATATACAAGCAGTGTTCCTAGAATAAGTTATGCATGCTGCCTATGTGGTTTTTTATTTTTGTGCAGGTGACTGGACCCAAATACTTGGTGTCTGCGTCAAGAGGCAACATCAAGGGCGAAATGCTTGCAAAGCTTTTGCTGGAAGCAATAGTGCTGGCTGAACGGGCTGGACTGTTTGTTGACTTTTTGACTTGTGACGGAGCATCATGGAACCGCAGCATGTGGAGGTCATTTGGAATTGGTGGTAAGAAACAACTTGGTGTTCGATTTATTTGGCATGGCACTCCAAGGCTGGAGTGCAGTAATCTGGAGAACACATCTTGATCTAAACATCTAGAGGACGTACGACAAGAGTTGGCTCTAAATACCTTCATTTCTCTTTCAGCATCCTCAAGCCATGTCACATTCAAGAAACGACATCCTGTAGACTCTACAAGAGAGCTGCATTTCTGCTCAGATTTTCCGCATTTAGTGAAATGAGTTAGAAACGCATTTGTAACCACTGGTTTCTTAACTCCAGATGGCCGAGCATGTGTAGAGCATATAGAACTAGCATGGGAAAAGGACAAAAGCCCTTTAACGCTGAAGGCAATGCCACATATAACCAGTGCACACATCAGACCCAACTCGTTCGAAAAAATGAAAGTAAATTTAGCCTTCACACTCTTTAGCGAAGAAGTGATAAAAGGCCTCTTTATACTTAAAGCACACCTAAAGCACTCTTATGATTCAATTACGCCGACAGAAAAGCTTGTGAAGTGCATGAGTGGCCTCATATCCCTTCTCACGTCAAGGTTTCCACGCAGTGGACTAAGACCATCCTCTCAGGGTGTTGCCGACCTGGCGGCTTTTCTGGACTATTTAGATAAATGGGAAGATGTGGCAAAGAGGGTTGGAGGTGGCTTTCTTAGCAAGAGCACTGCTGAAGGACTGCGCGTTACAATTCGAAGCACACTGTCACTTTTGACTTACCTAGCGTCTTTAGGTTTCATATACCTATTGACGTCAAGGCTAAGTCAGGACAAGTTGGAAAACTTGTTCGGTATTATCAGGCAGTACTCGGGGACAAATGATCATCCAAGCCCTGCACAGTTTCTCGTAACTGTGAATTGCCTCAGTTTCTATAACCTTGCTCGTCCGCCCAAGTCAGGAAACAGTCCAGCCTAGCTTGTTAATGCCCTCCTTAGTTCACCAAGTGGTGAAAATAAGTACACATTTAGCATGCAGGACATAATTGAGGACATGCTGGAGGTTGGCAACATTGATGATGCTGGCTCTGATTCAGCAGTGCCTCAGTTCGGACCACAACAGCTATGTGGTTGAGACAAGTGATAGCCGGCTTGTCTTTTACATGGCGGGATATGTGGCCAGGAAGTTTAGTGGCAAAATTTCTTGCCAACGTTGTGCTTCTGGCCTCACGGTCACCAGAGAAGCAGCTGAATGTAATGCAGACAGTGTGTTCACTCAACAATTTGATAGGGGAGGCCTGTTGTACCCTGGCGATGAGTTTGCCACGCTCATTAAAGTGCTAGAGGGTGCATTCACATTGTTTTTCTCAACAGAGAAGCTTTATGCTTTCAGTGTGCATGATTTTATGCAATTTCTGAGCAGTCTGACGCTCCACTAAGTAGGATGCGAGCTTCATCGCAAAGAACTTACTGCCAGAATTATTCAGTTTGTGGTGCTAACTAGGCTGCATTTTTTTTACAGAATCCTTAAATAAGGACAAGGCTGTTCAGAGGGAGCGCCAGAAACATTTGAAGTTAAGAAGAGTGAAGTAGAGCACTCTGCTCCACTCGGTCTGATGTGTGCATATGGTTATATGGTTTGCCGCACTGTTAAATAAAAATCATTTATTCTCTTGTGGACATTGAAGTGGTTCCTCTGGTATTGTGGACCTGTACAACAAAAGCAGTGACGGAAAATATTTACTGCATATTGAAGTTTGCCTCTGCATCCACATAAGCACCTAATTTTTTTTTGTTTTCACAAAGATAAAGCTTCTGGTGCTGGCGAATGCTGACGCGGACAGAACAGAACGAAGATTTGGTGATGTCGCCGAGTTTTATTGCGCGCGGCCACAAAGTAGTATTTGCCTGTTTCCTTGGGCGTATTTTCTTTTCTGTGGCCACTGACTATATTACGGCGGATGTGTGAATGACAAAGTTGAAAAGCGTTCCGAGTCGTTCATGTTTGCTGTCCGTGTTCGCTTGGGTTAACACCATGTCTTTTCTTGGAAACCAAGGCGTCCAGCAAGTCAAGGTTCTACTTTGCGTTCAAGTGCAAAATATAATCCTTTTTTTAAGTCGCACATCTAAGCTCCTGCTGCGCGTTACGATGAAGCAAATTACGCCTCGTTTTATTCTTTGCTCTCCAAAGAAGCTTCACTCTTCTCATTAATGAATCTGAGCAGAAAACAGCTTGTAGTACTTGCGCCGCGCATCATTTGTTCTTAAGCGACTATTAAAAAAACGCGACGCTAGCTAGACGGGCGTCCTAGCTGCCCAGCGCCGCCCCCTGAGACAGGCGCGATGGCTGCACACCAGCTGCAGGTAGCGCCATCTACAACTTTCATCGCTCCTATGGGCGCCCCGCCGGCTCCTGCCCGTCACACTGCCCCCTTCCAGCCACCATAGCGATACGATCGCAGCGACGCCATTTTATATTAATGGCACTAGGGATATTAGTTTACGATTCAAGAACTTCGAGGAGATTGAATACACCTAACATTTTACGTTATAGAGATGCTTTATTGTCTTTGATCTGAACTTGTGCACAGAGCTGGGTCTGTCTTTTAGCGAATGCCAAGGTCTGATCATTGATGCCTGTAATCATTGCCAGTGAAGCGTTGGCCGCCGAAGGATATTCCTTTGTTTCGGACATCGAACTTTCGGAGCGCTTCCTGGGTGGGCCGAGGTTAGTTTCAGTGTTTCCAGAGCAGAGCAAATCGCATAGCATATTCACCGAAACTCACGAATAGCACTAGTGGACATAGGAGCAGTAACAGAAACAGACCTTACGACTTCTTGAAGTAAAGTGAATTATTATTTCTGACCTGCGGATCCACTTGGTATTTCTTGTAGCCTCCCGAAGTATTGACGCGATGCGTTAAAGGCCCCACTGTCCACAAAATCTCTTGTCGGCGCTGTCGGCGTCGGTGTCGGCGTTGTGAGCGAACAAGCATGAGCATGTCTCTGTCAGGTGGTGCTCAGAGAGCGACCCTGGATGCAGGTAGGCCACCTAGGTCACGCGACTTTGCACTGTTATCCCAACCTGGCCACCGGATAGTCAGCAAACTGGCAGTTAAATTAATAACTGGTCGCGCGGCAAGATCAACCTGAGCCACACACGAGGCCCTCTGCTGGGAGCACCCGCCATCGCCGGGCAGTGACGCATCGCTTAACCGTTGAACCACTACGCCACAAGGGGCATAAGGGCTCCCAGGGATCTATGAATGTAGAGAATGACCTTCGGCAGTATGGGAATAACCCAATGCGCTATCGCGTCATATATTTAAGGCGGAGCTTAACTGTTCCCCCAAGTTTTTAAAATTCAGTTCTACCTGGAGATTGACCCCCTTTTGACGAGCGAACAGTCCCCCAGAGTAGATAAGTGCTCACAGAGCGCTTATATGTTGTTGAAGGAATGAGACGACTGATGCGATCTTCACATTTAATAATTCACAAAATAATTTACAACTACGTCCAAATAACAAATATCGAAAAACTATTAAAAAAACAAAGTCGAAACCCCGGGCGCCTCTTTAAATGGCGTAGCAGGATCCACCGAACTTGCGCAGGACGCCCATAAACTGCCTCAGCCGTCTGCGTAGGTGAGAAAACAGTGAGTGAGGGCGGTGAATCAACCATGGGAGACAAACAGTCGCTTAGTAATCGCGTTAAAAGCAGCAAATTGTTCGAGAGTGACCTCTGAGGCCAACGTGGTGTCATGCAAAACGGAGACACTTAGGTATAGCTTGGTCAGAGTAAGGCGTGCACCCTCAGAAATGACGGCTGCTCCTTCAGTGACACTCAACCTCAATGCGACAACGGAACTGCGTTCGCCAGTCACAGTCTCGGATGCAGCACTTTGTGGCCACATGGAACGATAGTTGAAGTTTGTGATCCCAAAAAAAGTTGCAAGAATATACACCAAGAGGTCCCAAGGTACAAGGCCGCAGGTGGGACCCCCTATGAGAGAACCTTGGCTCTGTTGCATGCTGTCGTTATATTCGACGGCAATCCCCGTAACCATTAAACAAACAATTGGTGTGAGATGGAGCGATGGTTGCAACCGTGTTGGACGTCGTTCAGAAAAACGAGGCCAACTCTTAAAAAGGAGGACGCGACGCATATAATTGTTTCGTGCCGTACGTAAATTCCTTTTCCAGTATATCCCTGCAGCTAGCCTACTGTCAGCATATGTTAAAGGGACACTGGGGACAACTCCACCCTTAGTACAAAGCTAATTTTGTAGCTCTTCCTGGCTATGTTGATCTCTGTCCAACAGCAAAAAAGAAACATTTATTGCCGAGAAAATTTCGTCTAAAATTTTTCGTGCCACCCGATGAAACTTGTGAGGAAAAGACCGAAAAGGGCTCCATGATCACCGTTTTGGAATGAATAGCCGTGTTGCTTAGCCTCAGCGATCCGCGTTTGTAAACGGCACTTCACTTGCGAAAATGGCTGGGGGTGGCGAAACCCATGTTTCATTTTTATACAAGACTAGCTCTTTTGGATGTTGGTTTTAATTTCAAGGCAACTTGTCATTTGGCAAATTGTAAGATTGTAAAATAGTTAAATTGTAAGAGGAAAATTGTAAGATACTTTTGTGAACATATCGATGGGAATGGTCTAACCTTGGAATGCGTAGCAAAATCTCGCTTTTAAAGTAAGTCGTGGCTTCGAGTCGAGTAGTTCACACAGCCATAGAAAACCATGAGGGAATATGGTTGGGCACGTTCGTTCATCGCTACACAGGTACCATAGCGCGGTAACTGCAGAGGGTAACTACAGCGCCTGTACTGTTCTCGCGCCGTCCTCTGTAGTTACCGCGGTATGCTTTATGTGTACAGAAAATCAACCGGGCGTTGATAAACAACTTTGAGTTGAAAAAAATACGCTTGCCCAGAAATTGTGGTTACGACTTTTCGAGCTAATAAAATGTCCGTTTTCATAGAATAGAGCGTCCTTAAATTAGAGCAAGTTCATTTATCGATACTGGCAGCCGTAAATTTGTCTTCGGTCTTTGTAACACTACTCACCTGCTCCCCACGACTGGCGTATTAAGGGCTGCTCATTTCTAAAGATGGAAATGAGCTTTCACGCAATGCATGAGAGCTTCGCCACTTGATTGATTGATTGCGCCAGTGAACCAGAAGTGACAGTTTCAAAAGATTGGAGTGTCGCTTTTTACACGATCGTTGCACGTAACAGCAGCTCAGAGGCACTAAAGGGACCTACCACAGGTAACCAGCAAGCTTATTCAGATATGGTGTGGTAGCCACCGCAGAATACAGCGCACTGCAGTGAACAAAGCGCGACAGTGGAAAACAGCCTGAAACCAACTTGGCCACCGCTCTTCAAGTCGGGATGCGTGGCGAGGCCTACTCTCGCGCATCCCACAAGGCAAGACAAAAAAGAAACTTTTTGAGGTGCAGGTGACCCCTTGAGCTTGGCCCTTCGCAGCTTTCATTTTGTTATCAATTTCGTCTGCCTACTACAAATATATTTGTACGACTATCAGAATGAACTCAACTTAAGCCTCGACGCTAACTGCGTGTTTTTCTTTTAGTCTGTGTAGGCTTTTCTCCAACCAGCCCTGGAAAATACGGCAGTACGGTCTGCGCAGGTGGCATGTTTAGGTAATTATCTTTAACCAAGTTTTTCATTATTTTTTAAGCGCACAAAAGTATTGGCACAATCGGAGGGATTCAAGATCGCAGGCAAATCAAGCTTTTAGATGGAACTGTGAGCGCAAAACGAGCACATGCCGCAACCAAATCGCGAGATGCGCCGGAAATAGTTTTATCGAACTTCACAACGGAGAGACGCGTTTAAAAGCAAAACAAACAAACAATAGAAGCAGCGTTCCTTGGGCATCGGGCGGACCGGAGCCTTCCCTCTTGCTTCACCGGGGACGAATCGGGGACAACAAGCTAATTCTTTTACAAAAACGCATTCTTCGTATATATAACAATTACCATGGTCGTTATGCAGATCTTGAAACCGCTCTATTATTCCAGTGTTATTCTCTTCTTCGCGCAGACAAAATTTATTATAAGAAGCTTCTGCTTACAGTACACAAACAGAAATTATTCTCTAAAACATTCAATACAGTTACATCTCGGCACCTTCTACGGCGAAACATCCGACACAAGCCGAAAACAAGAACAAATTATGGAGAGCAAACATTTTTATATCAGTCAACTGAAATATTAAACAAGGTTGAGGAACTGTTAGACATTAGCGCTCCATTCGGTACTTTCAAAAAAGCGTTAACTGCATTGCTACTAGCCGATGTTGTTTCCTTTTCTTGATCAATGCCATTCTGTTCCATTTCTGCTTGTTTGTATGTACATACATCCCATGACAAAATGAATATATACAGTGCAGTTGTGATATTTGCGCATTGTGGCTGTGTAGTGCGTATTACAAGTGTAATATGTTTGAACTTGTGTAAATTCTGTACTTTTGCCTTTTATATGTATTTCCTTCTTTTATCACTGCTGTCGAAACTGTTTGCTGTAGGGGGCTGGGACCTTTCGTCAGGTCATTGGAACCTTTAGTCCCAGTCTCCACTCGCTATGACGAGGAAATAAAGTTCAATCAATCAATCAATCAATCAATCAATCAATCAATCAATCAATCAATCAATCAATCAATCAATCAATCAATCAATCAATCGATCGATCGATCGATCAATCAATCAATCAATCAACCTAAAGAGGGCGCAGACGCTCTGAGTGGTGAGCCGCGAAGGCAAAGAAGCGCTGCTGGTTTCAGCAATAAATTGCGAGGCTGACAATGTTTTCAGCGTGGCGTCATGCGCGCGAAAATGCAGCGGTGAGGATGACTCGGTTAAAGCGGGATACAATGCTGGCAGCATTTACTGTCTCCTTCACTTCGATACAACGAGAAATGCAGCGGGAACCCCAAGTAGCTTGCGTCTGTGAAACCACTGTGAGACGCTTGCGTCCAGTCGAGAACACCTAACGAAGAGCGCAACCAGACAGGTGCGCGTGTCTCCTAATTCTACTGGGCGTGGGTTTTTTTTGTTTGGTTAATGGTTTATGGTGGTTTAACGTCCCAAAGCAACTCAGGTTATGAGGGACGCCGTCGTGAAGGGCTCAGGAAATTTCGACCACCTGGGGTTCTTTAACGTGCACTGGCATCGAACAGTACATTGGCCTCTATAATTTCGCCTCCATCGAAATTCGATCACCACGGCCGGGATCGAACCCGCGTCTTCCGGGACAGCTAGCAGCCGAGCGTCATAGCCACTTTTTCGTTGACCGAGTCCCCCAGCTTGAAGCGGCGCTATACTTCTTCCGGCGCATCTGAAGCGTCTATTTTGGTATCGGGTCATTTTGCACACTTAATTCCACGTTCGATATCTCGAGCCACAATGCTGATTTAGAAAGCAAAATAAATAATGGCCTGGCTTAGCTAAGGTTAAGCCTAGAATGCGAAGCATAAGAGATTTGTGAAAGGGATTCGGTATCGCCTGCCCGTAAGTCAGGCTAGTCTCTTCGTTGTTTAGCAATCTCCTGTAGGAGCGGGAGTTAGCCTTGGTGGTCGCGGCCGCGCGGCGACCGCGCGAGTTGAGCCCCGTTTCTCCACAGCTGGCGTGACGTCAGACCACGTGCTCGGCTGCAGCGCCCCTAGCGGGAGGAGCGGGAGTTAGCCTTGGCGAGTTGAGCCCCCTCTCTCCTCAGCTGTCGTGACGTCAGACCACGTGCTCGGCTGCAGCGCCCCTAGCGGGAGGAGCGGGAGTTAGCCTTGGTGATCGCAGCCGCGCGGCGACCGCGCGAGTTGAGCCCCGTCTCTCCTCAGCTGGCGTGACGTCAGACCACGTGCTCGGCTGCAGCGCCCCTAGCGGGAGGAGCGGGAGTTAACCTTGGTGGTCGCGGCCGCGCGGCGACCGCGCGAGTTGAGCCCCGTCTCTCCTCAGCTGTCGTGACGTCAGACCACGTGCTCGGCTGCAGCGCCCCTAGCGGGAGGAGCTGGAGTTAGCCTTGGTGGTCGCGGCCGTGCCAGGCTGGGCTATGGTTGAGCTAAGTAGAGTCCCTATTATGCTTCGCATAAAAACTGAGTTTGCCGAGAATGTTGAAAGCCTCCTATTGCGCGATATAGACAAGAGCTGGAGCATCTGCTGGCACTCTATAGCGAAACGAAGACACAGTCGGGACTGCCAACAGGTCGTGTATACCTTAATTGCGTCCCATGTGTTTCCTGCACGGCTGTTTTTTTTTCATGCACATGCAACTAATGATTCGTTCCAACCATGCCTCACCTCTTCTAAAGTGGATGGCGAGGCGTTAGAGATGCACGATAGGGAAGCCATCAAAAATAACTAAGCATTTTTGTTCCCTTCGGTAAACCAGCGGAAACCTCACAATAGTCTAGCGGGCACCGTGCAATCATCACCACCATACCAACAACGTACACTGCAGAACAAATGCCTATCTCACACTGTCCTATGCCAGCCGCGGCTGCTGAGTAACCGCCATCTTCCTAATCTGATCTGTTCCAATGGCTCTGCCACATTGAGCTATGTTTCCCTTGTCTTGGAATCTACTCCGTCACCCTAAGGAATCGTCAGACTTTTAACTGTCCGTACTACATGTCCTATACATGTATACTTCCCCTTGATGTTGATTTCATCTAGGGCATCATTAGCTCGCGTTTGCTCCCTAACCCACTGCTCTTTCTGCTCCACTGCCCCATAACTCGCTTTGCGGTCCTGGGCTGCGCTGTCCTCTGCCTTATTTCAAGAATTTTCGTTAGCCTCCAGGTTTCCGCAACATAGGTGGGCACTGGCCAAATACAGCAGTGCACAGAGGGATACTGGAAAGCTGAAATTAATGACCTGTGAGCACCTTCCAAATGCATCGCAGCCATTATTTAAAGCGAAATCAGCCATCTTTCAACAAGGCACTTCGTAGAAGCGATATCAGGGGTACAAAGGCAGCCATATAATGCGTTACGGGTAACGTGTTAGGTGGACGCCAATGCGGCGCACTTCAAAATGCGACTGAGGTGTGCGCTGACCTAGGGAGCCAGTTATGCGCCATTCATTTACTAAAAAGCAACGAAGCCTGAGCCCTCCATTGTTTTAACCTAAATTTGTGGATGGACATCACCGCCACATCACAGCGCGTTTGGACTATCCAATGACCCGGATACCATTTATGCGCCTTCCCTTTTGTCAAAGCGAGTGGAAGGTTTAGACTGCGAAAAAAGCAACAGCACTGGAACTAGACTATTTGCTTCGTGCAAGCGTGCCCTGGAGTCCGTGAAGTGTGCCGGGAACACGCTCGAACCGAAGGCCGCAAAGTAGTTGTGAGTCAGGCGCACGCGTTCTCCTAACTACACTTGCGGACTGCAGCAAAGCCAACAAATAAAAAAAACATTTAAGCTGTGTGGCGAAGCTTTTACTGCAATCGTGCAAAACTCTTAAAAATATTGCTGAAACACGGAGAAGCCACTCTACCAAGGTATCAGTGGCTCCGTTGTAAATTTGGGGACGTCCAAAGCGCTGCTCGGCAAGTTCTGATCAAATGCAATATCCTTTGACTTTTTCTGCCCTTTTTTTCCCTGTCACACTTTTCCAATGTGCAGATCTAGTAACTCGCGCAGTGTGTTTTAGATACGCGGGAACGGTTTTATTACAGAAACCTCAGAAATCACGCAAATCGCCACCGAATTTGGCCACTTGCAACCTGCTGGGGATCCGCGCTAACGAACGACGCGACGGACTGCGGGACATTAACTAGGTGCGGTGCCAACACCTCTGCCGAGTACCTCAAGTACTACAGTGCTTTTACAGAGAGCTCAATGCTTAAACGCGAGTTAACGCAGGACATATAGACCTTCTCGCGTTCTTTTGAATGACATGGGGGTGAAATCGCGCCTATGCATTTCGTCTGTGCGCATAACCGATCGTGTCGGCAGTGCCGTCTCACAGGCCCGTTTTAGCATCTCATTGGCGACTTAACCGTTAGCCGTCTAATCTGGCCGAATGTAAAAAAAAAAAGCTAGGCCATACGTGGTCAAAAGCTTAGCAGCTCCTTTATCTCACGTTATCTGTGGCAAAATACTTCACGTCCATAAATATATACAAACGTGGCAGACAAGAAAGCAGACATAAATCTTAACTACATGCCACATGGCAAAAATGCCTTTTCTCTTCTACATAATCACAAGCGAAGAGTGTTGAAAAAAGGAGGAATCCCCCTAAATAAATTTGAAAGGAGCGTCAGGCCTTTATTAAATCCGAGAGCAGACGAGCGCAAAATTAGCGAGAGATTTCCAACAGTGGGAACTAATTTGCTGACCGTCTTGCCAAGGTGAGAAGTGCTCAAATCAAAGTTTCAGGGCCTCGGAGTTCAGTTATTAGAGACTTCGGAAAACTAAACACAGACTTCCTCCTTTTCATTGCTGGTTTGCTTGACCCGCAGCCGACCCTGTAGTGCTGGAAAGCTCGGCCCCGTCATGGTGTAATCAGCGCTGGATTAGGGGTGGGGGGGGGAAGCTAAGGGGGCTGCAGCCCAGGGCCTAACCTCGCACAGTAGGAGAAAGGGGCCCATTTATTCTAACCTGCTTAGTATATGGAACCATGGGCAACGGAACTTCGAGCGACATGTATGAAGCGAGAAAACCAGAACGAGAAGACGGGGCCCCCGCCTAATGTAACAGCATGCTTTTAGCCTGATCATTTGAAAAGAGCTTGTCGAGCTGAAAAAACAAGAATCCCCCGCCAACCCGGCGGGGCCCTCGTTCTTACGAAGCTATGTGCGTTTGATGGGAGAGTTTTCGTGGTTTCCTGTCAGTCCGTCTGTCCAGTGCTGTCTGGAGAGGAGGGGCAAGAGGGAAACACCTAAAACAAGTACCGTGAGATGAGAACCTAAATCTCCCTTGCCCCTCGTCACCACCACGCCACCCTCCACCTCTCAAATAATTCCGCCGCTGTCCTTCTTGTAGAAAGGATGTGCTGCCAGTACCGTGTTTCTTTTTCAGCTCAAACCCAGCCAGGATACTGCTCATTGGCTTACTCTACTGTATACGTCACTTCCGTAGCAGACGACGCGGCGAAGCGCTCCAGCAGACGATGCCAGACTCCAGCGGCCATATACATCCACGTGGTCGCGCAGCCCGCGGTCCGAAAAATACCCGCGGCGGTGTCCGAGAAAATACGCTTGTCGTTCAGTTTTCCGCGTTGTTTTCTTCGCCCTTGTGTGCTTCGTTGTTTTTTGTGTCATACTCGCCCCAACCAGCCCCTACCAACGTGGCCGTAATGCAGACAACAAAGCTGGGCTGGCTCACGTACAGAGGAGACATGAACGAACATAAACATAAACGAGATCGTTAACATAAACGAGACTCGGAAGTCGGAAATGACCACTGAAGTGGTCAACGCACTTCGCATTCCTCTGGTGTTTTTCGCCCCTTTTCGATCCCAGAGAGTGCGAGAAGCAGCTTGTCGAAGTGTCCTTTTCTGACTACTGTAGATAGAGCCTCTACGTGCTGCTGTTGGCAATGTGTGTGTCACACATATATATGGAGCACTCGGAGGACCTTGATGCCTCTACTCCCTGCACCACATTATCCGGGATTTCGGGCGCCGGCGCGATGCGGCCCAGTACATCCACTACGGGCTGCGTAGAAGACGGTGGCGCGTCTAGATCCGTGCTATCACCTGGGACTTCCGCCCGGCGCACCGGCAACCTGGAGTGCGAGGACACCGCAGTGTCTACTACGGACGTGAAGGTTTTGCGCATGAATGTGTTTGACGCTACAGCTGCAGAGGAGTGGATGGAGCGCTACAGCGCACAGACCAATACCTCGTGTATTGTGCAAAACGCCCAGTACAAATGCACGAAGCAAGAATTTTCATCAGGCATCTTCATTTTATTCAGCTGCGTAATGGTTTTAGTCAGTTCATAGAGTGCTTATTATTCCTGTAGCTGCTATTTCATGTGCCGGAATATGCTTATCATGAATTAAGCACAATGTATTACGAGCCCATTATTTTCCTAATTGTAAATATGCAGCACTGAGTAATCAAACACAAGCAGACAACAGTAGGGAATTGAGAGGCGTACGCGCGTCTTACGCACCCAATTAACACTCATACTGAAAAAAAAAACACGATAGGGGAATGTTTTACGGCGACAGCCGTTATACGGAGCCCCCTGAGACGAGCTTCACCGCAATCTGATGACAGAGCTCGCGAGACACGCCCGAGCAATGGATCGCACGGCCCTAGATGCGAGAAAACCGAGGAGCTGGTAAGATGGCTCCATCGCATCACAATGATGTACTTAGGAGAATGGGTACGCCAGACTGACAACTATATGGAGATGCTCATATGGTGGGAGCAATCCTTTACGTGACGCAAAAACTTCCGCGCGGTCTGATGCCTTACACATATCGAACGCCTTAACAAAATAAACAAGAGAAGCTAAGAGCTAGAGCTAGCGTGACGCCAGAACGTTCGCTCAGCCTAAGATGAGCATGCAGAATAATGAGCTATATCTTAAAAGTGATTACTCTACAAAATTCTGAATGATGAACATCAAAAAACTTTATAGCTAAGCTTACGGACTCAGCGCATAATCAATGAAAGCTATTATAGCTCTGGTTTACCCATTTGGGCGCCCTTCCCACCCATTCCCGCTTGTCGCTCTAACACTTTCCCTATCCCTTCTCTCTCCTAAAACGTCGAACAAGATTTCTATCTCCCCACTTTGCCACCTGACACTGAACTGAATTAAAATAAATAATGTGTAAGAGAGTAAATATATGTCTCAAAGTAATTATGGCTGCTACCTTCCATGGTTGGCATATGCGGCCATTGGATTTTATTTTATTGAGTCATCTGCCAAGATTCACTGCAATGGCTGACAGCTATGGTGTAATTCAATTCAATGAACTAAGTTTAAAAAAAATTAATCACAAAGTAATCAAGGTCCTCCGGATGAAGTTGTGTAGATTTCATGTAGAATGCAGGGCTACAGCAGCTCAAACAATCCTATAACAGCTTTCGCAGTAAAACAAAACATGTGCCTTAATATTGCCGCACTTAGTTTAGCCATCACGCTACCGGCTCCCCCGTGCGGTCTGTCTTCGACCTTTGTCGCGCGCCGGACATCGTCCTCTTCTGCTCGGTGCTAGGCCCTGCCGGCTACGCTTTGCGCAGTGTGCTCGCCAGGTACTGTTCTGCCAGGGATTGAACGTCCTACCGGCGTCCGTGACATTTTTGGTGCAGCTGCTGGGTACGATCTATGTACGAAGAGGTCCCAGGAACCTCCAGCGCTCAGCCACACCCCCTGGACACGACACTGTCCACAAGTCAAGCCGCCGCTTGAAAGGCTTAGCTCCCGAGTACAATCCCCTCGCCGCGCCATCCCGCAAGATGACCTCTACGGTGGCCAGCCAGACCTTCCAGCAAACTGTGAGTTCGCCACCGCTGCTTCTTCATTCGCCTCGTACGCCCGCGCCGTTTCATGGTGGCAAGTTTGAAGATGTGGAGGACTGGTTGAACGGGTATGACAGGGTCTCTGAATTTAATCTGTGGGACGAGGACCGCAAGCTTCGGAACGTCTACTTTGCCCTCCAGGACGCCGCCAAGACGTGGTTCGAAAACCACGAGTCCACCATCCACACCTGGCAAGACTTCCGGCGCCAGTTGCTGGATACGTTCAGCAGCAACGAGCGGAGGGAGCGTGCTGAATTGGCCCTGCAATCGAGAGCGCAGCAGCCAAACGAGAGCGTGGCGATGTTCGTGGAGGACATAACCGGGCTTTTCAACCGCGCTGATCCTTCGATGTCGGAAGCCAAGAGGGTGCGCCATTTGATGCGGGGCGTCAAGGAGCAATTGTTCGCTGGGCTCGTGCGCGATCCTCCGGCTACAGTCGCCGATTTTGCAAAGGAGGCGGCAGGCATGGAGCGCGCCTTGCAGCAGCAGTTTGCGCACTACGGCCGTTCCTCAAACATCACTGCTGTGGAGTGCCACATGCCGAGGCCCGGGGATGAGAACACCTCCCTCCGAGAGCTCATCAGGAGCATCGTTCGCGAAGAGCTGCAGAAGCTTCGCTCTGTGGAGCAGCCTCCTAGTGTCACCGCCATCTCGGAGGCTGTCCGTGACGAGATACGCCGCACGGTGCAGCCCACTCAACCGCCGCCACCGCCAGCGCCCTATGTGATGACATACAGCGAGACATTGCGAAGTCCTGCGCCACCACCGCCGGCGTTCTACTCTCCTGCCCCTACCGCGCCGTCCCACCGATTCCCGCATACGACAGCGCTGCCAGACGACCGCCCACCCGTCACGAAGGCAAACATGTGGCGAACGCCGAACAACAGGCCCCTGTGCTTCCATTGCGGCGAAGCAGGCCACATCCGTCGTCACTGCCCGTACCGCCGGATTGGCCTGCGCGGCTTTTCGCCCGACGCACCCCTGCCGCGCTATGGTGAACGACCCCGCGAGATCGATCAGTACCTAGCGGCCAACGTCCCACCTGTACCCACTGCCCAACGTCAGTCCAGGTCACCGTCGCCTCGACGGTTTTCTTCACCAGTTCGCCAGTCCTACGTCCGGCAGTCCTCCAGCCCGCGCCGGGAAAACTGAGGACGGCGACCCCCGGAGGTAGGGCCGCCGTCACCGGACATAATGACGAACATCCTCCGCTCACCAACGTTAGCATGCGACCCGACCTCCGACCCCACGCCGCGACGAGCTTTCGACGCCCAGAGACGCCTTCTTCGTTTGACGCCTCAATTGGACAATCTGAACGACCCTTAAGTCCGACGGCTTTTCGACGAACGGAGACGCCTCCGCTTGACGGGCCAACCCGACCGCGAGAACGACCCCTAGTCCGACCTCCCTCACACAGCGTTTTTCTGACGGTGACCAAGCTTCGGCTGAAATCTCGGTCATCGTTGATGGCCGCCGCGTGACTGCTCTCGTAGATACCGGCGCCGATTTCTCCGTCATGAGTCGTGGTCTGACGCTTGTCCTGAGGAAAGTACTGACACCTTGGCCTGGAACACACATCCGGACAGCTGGAGGCCATCTGGTGACACCGCTTGGCGTCTGCACCGCTAGAATGGAGATTCGTGGTGTCACCTTCACTGCCTGCTTCGCTGTGTTGGCTCATTGCTCGAAGGACCTCATCCTCGGGTTAGATTTTCTTCGGGAACACGGTGCGATAATCAACCTCCGCGAACTTGTCGTGACGTTCTCACCTCATTGTGCCATAGCCGACAGCAGCGAGCCCGACAGGCCTGTTTTTCGCGTGTTTGATGACAATGTCACGCTACCACCACGCTCCAGTTTGTTTATTACGGTGGAATGCTCCAACCCACGCACTCCTCACGGGGTTGCGGAAGGTAACCTGTCGTTACTGCTGAGTCAACAAGTCTGCGTTGCGCGGGGTGTTACTTCCCTCCGCGGACTGCGAACGCAGCTTTTTGTTACGAACTTTAGCGCCGAATACCGCCACTTGCCGCAAGCAACCGCCATAGCCTATTTCGATGAAATTAGTGACTCAGTCTCCCACTGCGCCTGCTCCCTCAACGATACCCATGCATCGACGTCTGACGCTCCCGTTATGACTGACGTGAACCCCGACCTAACCGCCGATCAGAAACACCGCCTCCACATGATCCTTGACTCTTTTCGTGACTGCTTTGCGACCACTTCTAAAGTTCGACAAACATCGGTCGCTAAACACCGCATTGTAGTGGATGAAGGCGAGAGGCCTATACAACACCACCCCTATCGAGTGTCTGCGAAAGAACGGGAGGTGATTCGGAGGCAGGTTGAGGAAATGCTCCGCGACAAGGTTATCCAGCCGTCAACAAGCACGTGGGCTTAGCCCGTTGTGCTGGTCGCCAAGAAGGATGGCACTCTCCGATTCTGCGTCGACTATCGTCGCCTCAACAAGATTACTAAAAAGGTCGTTTATCCGTTGCCCCGAATTGATGACTCGTTCGATCGCCTGCGTCATGCCCGATACTTTTCCTCTCTTGATCTACGCAGTGGGTACTGGCAGATCGAAGTCGATGAACGTGACCGTGAAAAGACCGCGTTCATAACGCCTGACGGTTTGTACGAGTTCAAGGTGCTCCCCATTGGCCTGTGTACCGCTCCTGCCACCTTTCAAAGAATGATGGACACTGTCCTGGTTGGCCTCAAATGGCCGTCGTGTCTCGTCTATCTTGATGATGTGGTTATTTTCGCTGCGACTCACGAAGAATATCTAAAACGCTTGAGTGCAGTATTGACGGCCATCCGATCAGCCGGTCTATCTCTAAAACCCGAAAAATGCCACTTCGCGTACCAACGGCTTAAGTTTTTGGGCCATGTTGTGACACCTGAGGGTGTCAGCCCCGACCCCGACAAGACGGCTGCTGTAGCTGCGTTCCCGACTCCCACTGATAAGCGAGCTGTGCGCCGGTTTCTTGGCCTCTGCGCATATTACCGACGCTTCGTGCAAGACTTCTCCAGGCTGGCTGAGCCTCTCACACGGCTGACAAAAGACGATCAGCCTTTCGTCTGGGCACAGGAACAGCAAGACGCCTTCGAAAAGCTCCGCAAACGCCTACAAACAACGCCCATTCTTGCCCATTTTGACGAGGAGGTGGATACAGAACTTCACACCGATGCCAGCAACATTGGCCTCGGTGCAGTCCTCGTCCAGTGGCAAGATGGTGTTGAGCGTGCGATTTCTTACGGCAGCCGCACGCTGTCTCGGTCCGAGGCCAATTACTCAACCACTGAAAAGGAGTGCCTAGCTGTTGTGTGGGCGATAACGATGTTCTGGCCCTACTTGTATGGTCGCCCGTTTCGGGTCGTGAGTGACCACCACTCACTGTGCTGGCTCGCGAATCTTAAAGACCCCTCGGGCCGGCTAGCTCGTTGGAGCCTTCGCTTGCAAGAATTTGATGTAACAGTTGTCTACAAGTCGGGCAACAAACACAGCGATGCAGACTGCTTGTCCCGTGCTCCTATCCCGTCCAGCTCTGATGACCTCGAAGATGACCCCCTCTTTATTGGTGCTCTGACCACGTCCGACCTCGCTCAACACCAGAGGGACGACACGGAATTGCGGCCACTCATCGATTATCTTGAGGGTACCGCTTCGTTACCGCCTCGTCTATTCGCGCGTGGCTTGTCGTCGTTTTGCTTTCGAGATGGCGTCCTCTACAAACGAAATTACGCCCCGACGGACTCTGGTTACCTGCTCGTGGTTCCAACGGCGCTCCGCACTGACGTTTTACAGGCATGCCACGACGAGCTTCCTTCCGGCCACCTCGGGTTTTCTCGAACGATGGCACGAGTTCGTCACCGTTATTACTGGCCCAGGCTTTCTGCGACTGTCAAGCGTTATGTACGTACTTGCCGCGAGTGTCAACGTCGGAAGAAACCACCTTTCAAGCCGGTTGGCTTGCTCCAACCCATTGCTCCGCCGAGAATTCCTTTCCACCAAGTCGGCATGGACTTACTGGGCCCATTTCCCACGTCATCATTGGGTAACCGGTATATTGTGGTTGCCACCGACTACCTCACCCGGTATTGTGAGACGAAAGCCCTTCCCCGCGCCACTGCTGCTGAAATTGCTGACTTTTTCATCATCAGCATAGTCCTCCACCATGGCGCCCCTTATGTTGTTTTAACTGACCGAGGCACAGCGTTCAAGTCCACGCTTACTCAGGAAGTTATGCGGCTCAGTGGCACAAGTCATCGTAAGACCTCAGCTTACCATCCTCAAACCAACGGCCTAACCGAGCGCCTCAATAAGACTATCGCTGATATGATTTCTATGTACGTCGACGACGACCATAAGAACTGGGACGAAATCCTTCCGTACGTCACGTTTGCCTACAATACTGCCCTTGAAGAGACGACGGGGTTCACGCCATTTCGTTTGGTACACGGTCGTGAAGTCGTGTTGGACACGATGTTGTTGCCCGATATTGCCCGCCCATCCGTTGCCGACGCTGATGCATTCGTTCGCCATGCAGAGGCTGCCCGCCGGCTGGCTCGGCAACGAACCTGCGTGCGGCAAGAAGTCGATGCTCACCGCTATAACCTCCGTCACCGCGAAGTCATTTTCCAGCCTGGCGATCAAGTGTGGGTTTGGAGCCCCATCCGTCTGCGCGGTCGCTCCGAGAAGCTTTTGCGCCGTTACTTCGGCCCCTACGAGGTACTCCGCCAACTCAGCGACGTTACGTATGAAGTGCGCCCGCAAGGGAGTGTTCGTTCTTCCAGACGCCCGCCGACATCCGAAATTGTGCACGTCGCAAGACTCAAGCCATACCATGCCCGCTAGGACAACTCTCACCACGTTCGGTTCCTGGGATTCTGTTAACACCAACACGTGCCCCCCCCCCCCCTCACTGTCAGGCATCGAGTCGATGCCTTTCCAGAGGGGAGGGGCAATGCCGCACTTAGTTTAGCCATCACGCTACCGGCTCCCCCGTGCGGTCTGTCTTCGACCTTTGTCGCGCGCCGGACTTCGTCCTCTTCTGCTCGGTGCTAGGCCCTGCCGGCTACGCTCTGCGCAGTGTGCTCGCCAGGTACTGTTCTGCCAGGGATTGAACGTCCTACCGGCGTCCGTGACAATATACTGTAGGCTTCCCTCATATACAAAAAACACAAAGTTTCGTAAGCTCTACTGTTAGCAATTAATATGAGATGCTCATATATTCTTGATTTTGATACAGGAGTAATTGAAACAGTCGTTGCCACAAGAACACAACACTGGACACCATGCGCGTGCATCAGAGTATTTAATATGGAGATTGCAATATCGGTACGAGTATGATATGTCATTTTATATTTCCGCACGCAGTGGTCCCAAAGTGTTAAATATTGACATTGTTTTACATACGTGAAAAGTTCAAGTGCAGTTGTAGAGCCGTTAAATAAACGTGGTGAGGGGAAAGAGGTGTCTTGTACTGCCTATCATTGCACTTAAGACTCACATTTGTGAGTAATGCATTTGCAAGCGATATGTGATGCATTGGTACCTTGTTCAAGATGCGAAATAATATTTATGAAATCATTTTTCTTATTCAAGGATGGTCTTTCACAAAGTCTGGCGTTGCCAGCACAATCAGCGCAACAAAACTGGAACAAGGCGCAACACCAACTTTCTAGCGAACGTGGACTTTAAGATCAAGAAAGTCAACAGGGACACAAAAAAAAAATGAATTCTTGCGCAGGCCAGTCCCCCTTGCAGCTGCGGTTAAACTTACCGGAAATCACAATCACAGCACCGAATCTGCTGATGCCCTACACATGCCCCGTGCCACCCACGAGACAAAGGCCACTTTTCTTCAGTACTTTGAAGCTGGCTTAGCACCTTCCGAAGCAATGCGGCATCATGAAGGGCTGCTCGCTGCTAAGCCTGATGATCCTGTACTACTCGCCAATGGCAGCATTAACCCAATCCAGGGTTGTGTATACCGCTGGAGCCAAGAATGACGGGCGTCTAAGTACTGTCCACCAGGGAACACCACATCGAAGCTGCAGGAGAAGGTAGCACAGTATGCAGCCCAGGGTAAGCTCAGTCATTAAATATATAAAAACACAGTGTTTCAGTATACAGTTGAGCAATACACCACTATTCACGCAGCAATCTTGCTATGCATTCACCGCTAGGCACAGCATACCTTAGCTGTCTGAAATAATAAGAATTTTTTTCATTTCCTAGACAGCAGCTGCAGTAAAAACTAAAACAGAACTAAACCTCAGCCTGAAGATAGTGTTCTGATAAGTGGAGATGTCTTTGCATCAAAGGCAAGTAACGATTTGAGACGGAAAAAATTATAGCGCACAAAGGTAGACAAACACAAGCAAGAGACGCAGGACATGTGCTGACTTCATCTAACTTTATTTGCTGCCAAGCCAGCCAATATAAAAAAACATCCAATGCATGAGCAGAAAACCGGGAACACGAGGCGTCAACTGAACTGTTCAAAATATGAGATCTCAGTCTTGAAAAGGGGGACCGAAGTACTGCTCACATATTCTTTTTCGCTCTATTTTATCTGGAACGCTTCCAAAACCTTCCATGCCTTCGTATCTCTAATCCTGCCCAGAATCTTCATCTCCTGAAGTCATGGTTCACATTTCTTGCAGCGCATGCATCTTTTTTCCCTCGGCGCATGTCTGACGCTCAGTCACACACAACATATTCTGTGCAGTGCTGTAAAAGATGCGCGCCTAATTCTGTGAAAGAATTAGGATGTACGCATCTTTCTAGGTATATCTGTTTCTCAATAGTTTAGAGAGAAAAGTTATAAATTTTGCCTGCAGGTCAGGTAATCAAACAAGACAAACACATCAAACTAAGAAAACAATTTAACAAAATAGGTCACTTAGTATTAATACTACTTTGTTACGATGGCTATGCAAATTAGGCCAAATTTTTTGCGGTATGTTTTTGTTTGCGAGTTTTGCGTATAAGAGTAATAAACTTGAACCACCATGCGAAATTCGCCTACACTCAGTACGCAACTTATAACTGAATTTATTCTTTTATGTCGCTTCGTTTTTAGCTTCAGGCATTGAAATATAGCTGCGGCATCACAAGTGAGCACCAGGTCATGTGAGGCTCGCAAAACTGCAACATAATAGCTCTTTGTTCACCTCCTGCTATTCTGGCTTCTGGAGCAGTTTAGCATAAAAGATCGAATTAATTAAAATGATGAAACGACGGTTGCACTGTAGTTCTTCTATGTCTGACTTGATCTCACACTCACTTGTGACGTCGCAAACATTGTCTGGCAACTAAAACTGCAACTAAAGCCATAGTGGAAAGAAAAATTCACTGACAAATTATTTATTGAATACTGATGGATTCCACGTGCTGGTCAATGTTTACTAGTGTTGTACGGATGATTCCAGAGCAGAAACACACTGCGAAAAATTTGGTGTCCCCACTCCTTTAAGTGACAGGCATAGTATTGGTTGTCTTACATATAAAATTTAAACATATTAATTATGAAAGACTCTAAACAGAACAGTACCAGTTTTCTGTTAAAAACAGACACCTCTTTCAAAAGCAATTAGGACCTCACTGCAACATCATCATACCTATTTGAACTGGTTATTACCATTCTCAACCAAATTAAGAAAAGAGGAATAGGAAGTATTTTTTTTCTGACTGGCTTGGATAAGTCACAAGTGTTAAAGAAAATAAAAATATGATGTTACAGTTCAATGTCCATAAAAGATAAACACAAAACATATACTTTCACACATATTAAAATTAAGGGAAGCTAGCCATAGGCAAAAATCAGATGTATGCCCTAAGAGACAAAGAGGGCAGTGTCATTAGTAATATGGACAAGATTGGTAATGTAGTCATAAGTTTGCTACACAAATCTATACAGTAGCTAATCAGAACATTAATGAGAGAGGCAGTAGCGCACAGCAATGGGACATGCCGCCAGTAACGAAAGAGGAAGTAAAAAATGCCTTAGGAGCAATGCAAAGGGGGAACGCAGCTTGCGAGGTTTAGGTAACAGCAGATCTCTTGAAAGACGGAGGGGAGATTGTGCTAGAAAAACTAGCCACTCTATATACACAACGGCTTATGACATCGAGTGTACCAGAAGGTTGGAAGAATGCTAAGATTATCTTAATCCGTAAGAAAGGGATTGTCAAGAAGTTGAAAAATTAGACCGATCAATTTACTATCCGTTGCCTACAAATTACTTACTGAGGTAACCGCTAATAGAGTCGAAACGCAATTACACTGCAATAAACCAAATGATCAAGCAGGCTTTGGTAAACGCTACTCAAAAATATACCATATTCACACAATAAATCCGCCGCCACGGTGACTGAGTGGTTATGGCGCTCGGCTGCTGGCCCCAAAGACGCGGGTTTGATCCCGGCCGCGGCGGTCGAATTTCGATGGAGGTGAAATTCTAAAGGCCCGTGTACTGTGCGATGTCAATGCACGTTAAAGAACACCAGGTGGTCGAAATTTCCGGAGCCCTTCACTAAGGCGTCTCTCATAGCCTGAGTTGCTTTGGGACGTTAAACCCTCATAAACCAAACTAAACACAATAAATCAGGTAATGCAGAAATGGGCTGACTACAACCAACCCCTGTGTATAGCATTCATAGATCAGAAGAAAGCATTTGACTCAGTAGAAGCCTCAGTAGTGATGCAGGCATTATAGAATCAGGGTGTAGAAGAGCCTCATGTAAAAGTACTGGAAGATATCTAGAATAGCTCCATAGCCACAACAGTCCTCCATAAAGTCAGCAGTAAAATTCCAATAAGGAAAGGTGTCAGGCAGGGAGACAGGATCTCGTCAATGCTGTTCACAGCTTGCTTACAGGAGGTATTCCGTGGCCTGAATTGGGAACAGTTGGAGATAAGAATTATACAGAATACCTAAGTAATCTGCGATTCGCTGATGACATTTCCTTGCTAAGTCAATTAGGAGGTGAACAGCAAATCACGATCAATGAGTTACACAGGCAGAGCAGAACACCGGGTCTAAAAGTTAACATGCAGAAAACCAAAGCATTGTTCAACACTCTGGCAAGGAAACAGCAGTTCACAATTGGCAGCGAGGTGCTGGAAGTGGTAAAGGAATACGTCTACTTGGGGCAGGTAGTGACAGCTGATCCGGATCGTGAGAGGGAAATAACTAGAAGGATAAGAATGTGGCGGAGCACATATGGCAGGTACTCTCAAATCATGAATGGCAGTTTAGCAATACCCCTCAAGAGAAAAGGGTACAACAGCTGTACCTTCTGGAGACCAAAGGAAAGGGCTCGGCTTATATTAAGGGGAGCATAGTGAACTATGGAAAGGAAAATGATGTGTAATGTTAAGAGACAGGAAGGGGGCAGAGTGGGTGAGAGAACAAACGCGGGTTAACAACATCCTAGTCTAATTCAAGAGGAAAAATGGGCTTGGGCAGAGCATGTAATGCGAAGGCAAGATAACCACTGGTCCCTAAAGGTAACGGAGTGGACTCCAAGGGAAGGAAAGCGTAGCAAGAGGCAGCTGAAGTTTAGGTGGGCGAATGATAATAATTAGCTTGCGGGGAAAGGCTGGCTGCAGCTGGCGCAGGACACGTCGTAGTAAGGCTGCTGTTGCTCATGATGATGATGTTAAGATATTTTAAATTCAGGCAAAGTGATGTTCATAGATTGTTATGGCACAAGGGCATCTATGGCTAAAGAGCCCCATGGCACAAGGTTTTTTCTTCTACTCAGGGTGGGGTCAAAGACCCATTCCCCAAGCGTTTCACCCCAAATAAGCCGAGCATCAGACCAGGGGAAAGCTCGTACCTATTGTATCACCGATGGGTACCCGGTGGCACTGGGAATCGAACTCCGCACCACCCGCATGCGAGGCGGATGCTGAAGCACTCGGCCACCGCTGCGGTCAAATTCAGGCGAAGTGGAAATCATGATAAGATAATATGGCACATACTATTAGCAACATGTAAACAAAGCATAGTATTAAGGAGGCAAATCAATTTCCAGCATTTAATTTGAGTGCAAGCTGTATGCAGAAAAATGCCATTTCTCTTATTCGGCTAGAACGACACCCTTCAATACTTTCATGTGATGTCATATCTGTGTATGTATTATGGGAACCTGAAATATAAATACTAGACCATAATAAAGTTGTTGAACAGTGACTGATACATGACTTCATATTTATGTGCCTGTTTCAGATCCTATATGCCAAAAAGCAGAACGAATTGGAGGATGGTATAGTACACATGAAGCCTGTTAATTATGCAAGCTATGTAAGAAGAGTGGAAATGTTCTTGCAGCATAAAGAGGAGTGGGCACTCCTGTATCGTCAAGGTACCACCACACGCGGACAGAACAAAAATAACTACTCAGAGGTATCTGTCCGAATACTCAAAGATATCATTCTTAGCCGCACAAAGGTATACAATGCTGTTGTGCTAACAGAATGTATTATAGGATATCGTAACCGAGGATGCGATGGATACGGACGCTAACCGCTGAAAGCTAAAGAGACAGGCGTCGACAGACATAGATGCTAACGCGAAGAGAGTAGCTGAGGAATCTCCAGAGGGTGAGCCGCAGCCCAAACCAAAAGCCACCGTCACCGATAAATGCACCGCGCGCATAAACGAGAGGTTAGACAAACTTGGAAAAGACAACCATGAAACCAAAGACAATCTCTGACTAGTCGGACAGACCCTCCAACAAATCCTACAACGGCTAACAGCTCTAGACCGCCTCGCGGCTCTATAAGCTACCGTGCAAATGCTCGTGCAGCAACTGCCACGAAACCCCTCTGAAACAACTCAGTATGGTCCCTCGACCTCAGAAAATTAAGATCTGGCAGTGGAACTGCAGAGGCTACAAAAACAAATGCGGCAACCTGCAGCTCCATATTCAGCAGCTATCCAAAAAACCGGATGTCATAGCGCTACAAGAAGTCAGTTACCCGATCAAATTAACGGGATACACGCTTTACATTCCCCAAAACACGGATCCGAAAAAACGTATCTCGGTCACCGCGACTTTCGTTCAACGCAACATCGCAGCCATACAACACGAAATAGAAGACACAAAGGCCAAGCGCACGCTAGTGGATACCCCGCCGCTCAGAAAAGGGGATGGAAACGTATACATTCTTAACATCTATAGTTCACCCAAGGACAGAACTAAAGCAACCTCCGACATTATCCGTAAGGCCGTAAAACTAGCAGGGAAACCCCAACTTGTAGTGGTAGGCGATTTCAACGGGCAACACCCGGCCTGGGGATACCGGATAGCACACGTAAAAGGAGCGGCGCTATGGCAGTCCATACAAGACGAGGGTATGACGATCTTTAACGACATCAAAGCGCCTACTCGGATAGGCAACAGCGTCATCATGGACACAACCCCCGATCTTGGCCTTAGTAAAAACATTAACTCAGCCATATAGACAAATACAGGCCTCACGTTAGGAAGCGACCACTACATAGTGGAAACAACCTTCGAGACGGCCCCATACAAACCTCCCCTGTTAAAAACGAGACTCACAGGTTGGGACCGCTTCCGCAAAATTAGGGACAAAACCGCTCCGAAAGAAATCGGCAACCTGAACGAGTGGACCCGCGCCTTGAAGGAAGATGTAAAAGCCACCACAGAGGACACAGAGGCGATAAACACATGTGGGACGCCCACCTGAGCTTACAGCTGAGATGAAAAAACAAAAACACAATCGCGCCCTCAGAAAGAGGATAACACAGCTGCAAACGAAGATAGAAGCGTACGCGTTCGAGCTGGAAAGACAGCAGTGGGGACAGGTATGCGACAGCATGAACGGGAACCTGGGTAAGAAAAACACGTGGCTTCTGCTGCGACACTTACTCGACCCCACACAGACCAAATCGGCTCAACGCAATAGACTTGCTCAAGTAGCACACAAATATACAGGCAACACAGAAGAACTGATCAAAGAACTCAAGGATAGATACCTAAACACCACGCAATCCACCAACCCCCTTCCCTCGTATAAGGGCGAGCCGAACCCAGAATTAGACCAGGAATTCAGCACGGCGGAAGTATGGCAAGTCATGAGCCAACTAAAAACGACATCAGCCACAGGACCCGACGGCGTCACCAACAAAATGTTGGGAAATCTAGACCTTACATCAGTGACTGCCCTAACTGACCTTATCAACAAACTCTGGCAGGAGGGTGGAATCCCTCAAGAATGGAAACACGCCAGAATCATCTTTATACCTAAACCAGGCAAGAAGCTAACAGTCGAAAATCTAAGACCCATCTCCCTTTCATCTTTTTTAGGGAAACTAATGGAACACGTGGTTCTAGACAGACTCCAGGGATACGCGGAGGATACCGACTTCCTACCCCCCTCTATGCTTCACACAGGACGTCACGATTCAACTTAGTGAAGATGTAATCCCCAAAAGCAAGAACACGATAGCTATCCTCGGATTAGACTTAAACAAGGCCTTTGACAACGTGTCACACGAGGGCATCCTCACCAACCTATCGAGGCTAAATCCAGGATTCAGAACCTTCAATTACATAAGATCGTTTCTGGACCAAAGGACGGCAGAGATATCGCTCGGTGGGGTGATCTCGGATCCTATACGAATGGGCTGTCGGGTGACCCCGCAGGGCTCGTACTCTCGCGGTTCTTATTTAACCTGGCCCTCGTAGAACTACCGAAACACCTCGAGGCCATCCCTAATCTCAGATACACTTTCTATGCCGACGATATTACCCTCTGGATTACCAAAGGAAATGATGGGGAGATAGAAGAGACTCTACAAAGGGCCGTCGATACCATAGAAGCCTACTTTAAAACGGTAGAACTAGAATGTTCTCATACCAAATCGGAGCTCTTAATTTAAAAAGACATTCGGAGAGGACACAAATCCAGCCTCCCGCCAGCCAACATAAGCATACAAGTGCAATGAAAAGTAATTCTACAAGTGAGTTCCATCTGAATCCTTGGAATTATAATCCAAGAGAACCGCCAAAATACCGAAATAATCGAAAAATTAAACGCCTCAGTTCACCAAACCATTAAACTGATCCGACGCATAGCGAACAGAAGAACAGGAGTTAAGGAAAAAGATCTATGTCGGTTGGTGCAAGCCTTTGTCATCAGCAGGATGAATTACGCCCTCCCCTATCTACAGTTATACAACGCTGAGAAACTCAAAATTGAAGGACTCATCAGGCAGGCCTACAAGGCAGCCCTAGGTCTACCAGTCAACACCTCCACTGAGAAGTTACTGCAACTCGGCCTACACAACACGCTAGACGAATTGACTGAGGCCCATCGTAGAATGCAAGAGCTCAGGCTCACTAGAACCAATGCGGGTAGAGCAATCCTAGAAAGGCTCGGAATAAACGCGGAACCGCTCAACGCGGATACTCGAAAAATCCCGTCCAACCTCCGAAGGACAATCGCGGTAAAACCATTACCGAAAAATATACACCCCAGTCCATCACGAAGGAAGACGCGAGGCCAGAGCAAAAGCCCTAGCTAAGAAACTTGAGGGCCGACAGGACGTATACTACGTAGACGCGGCAGCTTACCCAACACCCGAGAAAACATTCACGATAGCCGCGGTGAACGAGGAAGGCTAAGTCATAGCGAACGCGACAGTACGCACCAACTCTTCAGAAATTGCCGAAGAAGCGGCAATCGCCTTGGCGTTGACAAACCTGCGAGCAGAAGTGATTATCAGCGATTCAAAAGCAGCCATTGGCAATTTCGCCAAGGGCACAATTTCTCCCATCTCCTTGGGAATTCTAAGGAATTACCCGAAAGACAGGACAGACGTGGAATTGGTTTGGGTACCGGCTCACTCGTCAAACCCGGGGAACGAGGCAGCCCATGATAAAGGTCGAGGATCTATCGGCCGAGCTGTGGACGCTAACTCGGACGTCGAAATGACGAGAGACGGCCTTTTAATACCTACCACGAGATTACTCAGCATTATAGGCTAGAAAGGCTAACCTTCCCTGCTCCGCATAAAATCCTAAAAAGAGAACAGGAGGTACTGTGGATACAACTTCAAACAAAAACTCTCCCTAATCCAGCTGTCCTAAGCCATGTGTACCCAAATAGATTTACGCCGGTGTGCAGCAAATGCGGCGGCAAAGCCACCGTAGACCACATCTTCTGGGACTGCCCGAGAGATCCCCCATCAATATCGCTCAAGAGGCTCGCGCTCCCGGGCCCGTGGGACACCTTGTTTCTCAGCTCCGACCTGGAAACCCAAGTACAAGTGGTGACGAGAGCCGAAGAGTGCGCCGCCAGTCTCCACTGACGGCCACCTAACAAGATCAACAAACCCATTTATAACTCAAGCCGATAATAAACGTTTTCCAATCCAAAAAATATAGGAAATTGGGAAACATATTTTCAGACACTACTTCTGCGCCACGCACACCACAGACAGCCCTCACATAGAATAAGTTTCGAGATTCTTCTGGAAAAAAACCCCAGAGCATCAATCAGGGTCTATCACTAAACTTAACGAAGCCACGTACAATGTGCCAAGCACCACAGAAACAGGGGTATATGAGGTACAGGCTGACATTGGTGCATGTAGCTGCTTGGCAGGAAGGCAAGGGGCGTTCTGGAAGCATCAGGCCCTTGTGCAGATGGCCTTTGGCGGCTCGTTCCTCAATAGCCCTGAACTAACACCCACTGACTGCACCCAGTTAGGCTATCTGGCACTTGGGGACAGATGCCCTCCATGCGGGTTTTTCATGCCTATGACTGCAGTAGAGGAGGAAACCACTCTTTCCAGTGGAGCGAACCTCCTCCCTCCCAGTGAAATTGTAACACAGCCAGAAAACTGAAGCTCCATTGTATCACAAGGACTGTCATCAACCGACTGGCATCAAAAAGAAGAGTATGAAACTGTTTCATTCCCCTTTCTTCCAATAAAGTATCAAAAACAGAGTCCAGGACAGCTAAGACAAATATAAGTGAAGAAAAATGTGAGAGACTCTCATTTTATGCTATTTTGCAGCATATTACCTGACTTGGCAGAGGCTGTCAGGTGCCGGCACATGCCGCCTGTAACTAACTGCAGAACTGGCAAAAAAAAAAGGGGCTTGAGCTTTTGGTTGTTATTTTCTTTTGATTCGGAAGACATTTTTGGTGTTTGCTTCGGAACAGCACTTGTGTTTCTTTTTGTTCTTTTTTTGTGATATAAGTGTGGCTGCTTGCAGACAAAAGTCACATGTAATCTATCTTGGATTGCTTGTTATGGGAACCAGTTCATGTAATAAATGCAAAAAAAAGGTTAGGTTACATGATTTCAATATGGAATGCTATCATTGTAAAAAAAATAACAGTGCAGCAGTTAAGTGAATAGGTCGTCTGGAAAAATTTACTTTGCACAAAAACTGGACAAATGAGAAAAAAACGCAACAGTAACAGGTAAACAATACACATATACAGCTCTCTACCCTAATTTGGCTTGCAGAACCAGGCCTCTCTTTCTAGTCGCCTACATGCGGCAATAACTTTACCTGGGTGTAAAAAATGCAATGTGTTTTATGCTTGCAACACAACGCAAGCATGCACGAACTGTATCATGAACTCTGACAGCAGCACACACTTCACAACAGCTAGGCTAAGCTTCGGATTGGAAACAAGGAAAAGCTACCATTGTAGAAATATACATGTAAGAAGCCAGAAGGCCTCAGATTACATAGTCTGCATGGTGATGGCAACGGTGAAACTGCTGCTGAACTGTCACGAACGGTAGACCATGACACCTTGTTCAAGACACTTGCATCTGGTTTTGTGATCACCCTGCTTTACTATGGTTGCAAACATTGCCAGTGCCCTTACATGCGTTGAAAGAACACCTCTTTAACAACCTTAGGTCTATAATAAGGTGACAGCAGAAGGCAGTGTACTAAGACTAGGCTAGGCAAGGTGGCGAGGGCTCTTGGTCTGCACCCGACATGTCTAAAGCAGCTAAGAAAGCCTGGAAAAATGTAAATGCTCTGCTTAATCCAATGACTTCATTGTCTCACATGGATTCTAGCTTCGGTGCCTGGTTAGTTCTCACTTGTGACTGATTGCAACTCATGGTGAACAGCCAGCAGGCTGTGGCACACACCTCAAGGATACGGTTCTTTTCATTTAAAACCAAATTAGAAAAAACGAATTCGGCCTGTGATTTTTTTTTCATTTAATCCAAAGATTCCAACCCTTATATATATTGTGCTTGTGATTAAACCAAGTAAGTCAGGAAACAAGTGACCAAGAAAGCGCACATATGAGTAAATGTGTTTGATGATGGTCACCCATCATAAAAGTGTTGAAGAATTCGAACATGATGTATTTGTGTGATGCCAGTGAGAGAACTTGGACAGATATGCTTTTCCATACAAACTTTTTCAGAACATTGAAAAAACAAAGAATGGCTTGAAGCAGGAGTTCCAACAACTGGTCGATCTAGCTGGTGAAGACCCCAACTACAGAGACGTGCTGGATGCTGTGAAAGTACGGTTAAAGAAAGTGAACACAAGCAGAGGTGCACGTGCAATACTAATGAGACTGAGGATGTTGGCAGTTGGGAACAGGCATGGCAGAAAAATCAGTCCAGCCGACAAGCCTCCCTAGGCGTTGGCCCGGGCTGCCAAGGGGCTCAGGACGTATACCTGCTGGGCGACCGACAAAGGGAAAAACAGTGCAAAAAACAAAGCGTGTGCATAAATTGAGCCATAGCATTCAGCATAATGTACCAGGGGCCAATCGCCATTAAGTGTTTTGAATATAGCAAGGTATAGGCTGCCTCTAAAGTGAGCTAAGCTTCCTGAGAAGCTGAACAGCTTGGGGATCTCTGTTTAGTGACCTGTGGAAGCAGTGCAGTAAACATCCAGTTGAGACAAACTGTTTAACTTGCTGCTTAAAAGAATATAATATGTCTTCACCAGCTCTAGCAGAGCTAGAAGAGCATAATGAAACGGGATGGTGCATGCAGACATTGTAGTAGCCTCCCAAAAGTGGTAATGAGTGACAGGCAGCCTTACATTTGATAAGCATTTAGCATTATTCCACTCCTTAAGCACAATAAGGTTCACAGAAAGCATGAAACATGTCAGCAGTCTTAAGCATTTTTCAGATAACCTTCTATAATGTTAAAGAGTGGCAGGCACAGAAAAGACTAAAACAAACAGCTGGATGGCTGATTACAGGCGCTATTTCTCAAAACAGTATTCTTTGCGAGTGATTAGTGAATATATTATTCCTAAATCCTCATTTACGCTTATGCCACTCTCGATTTTCTGACAGTGCCTGTATAGTTTAACACATCCTCATTATTTGTCACATGCTTTGAGACAAACTTCAGATAAGCTTAACACATCTACAAAGTCCCATCATGTTCACTTTAAGGGAGTGCACTGTATTCATAGCTGCACCACTATAACCAACCCAAAGCCGAGCTGTGCACAATTTGAAAGCAGCACAGGGCCTTAAAAACACTGACGTTAAAACCTGCAACAATGTTAATTCTCTTCATGCCAGTTCCTATTTTGTCGGTCTGTCAAATTTTTTATTACTGTTCTTTACTGTAGCCTCATCTTGTATCACCTGTCTGCATAACTGTGATTTAGGGCTTAAATACCTGCAAGTTAAATAGGCGAGTTGGAGTGGCTTCATAATTAGCATCCAGCGCACACAGACAAGGACGAAAAGGAAGAAGACTCTACACATGAGTGCTGTCAGACAATTAACTGACTTCTTTATATGCGGTGCTTGGTAAGGGGTGTGACCAGTGCTTGAGGGAAGCGATAGAGGCTTACCTCATACCCTGTGGGGGGTAGCTATGTGATTGGCCCTTCTAACTATGATAAAAAAAACTTGTTTATGTCGCAGCAGCAGTCAAATTATCTATCCAGGAAGCATTTCTGTTTATTTTCAGTATGACTTTTTAGATACTTCTGTACCCAGATTTTTTCATGTTTTTTTATTATTTCACACTATTTTGTTTCCTGTACATATAAAGGAAACAGTTGTAGGGCAAAGCTCATATGTGCATTTTTTTCTTCTTACCCTTGTCTGTTCACGCCAGATTCTAAGCATGAAATGAAGTAGACAAATCTTTGCGATAAAGTTAATGCTCCTCAAACAGCAAACAACGTACCTCTCAGGTGCGCCAGAAAGTATGGAATGTCCTAGTCCCAGTAAAACATTTATCGAACATTTCCAGGCCGTAGAGGCAGGACACAGAAACACAAGCAAAAGAGAAGTGCGCCCACTAATGGCCTAGAAACATTTTTTCGGCGGTGTTAAGCAGAAACAAAAATAAATCATAGCATTTTGGTGGAAGAAAGGTAACTGGCAGCCCGTTTTTGAGAACAATGCTTTTCAACAAAAAATACAAATTGACTCCTCGCTCCCTTTTCTCTCTCTCTCGCGCCAAAAGCTACGGGGAGAGAAGGTTTTGCTCTTGCACTCGTCGTTTTGAGAGATCAAGCAGTTTTGTTCGAACAGCCGAAGAAAGCGCATTTCACCCCCCGTCGGCTCCGTGCTGCAGGCAGGCGGTCTGCTTTTTCATCGCACCGCCGGGAGCGGCGGTCACCAACGTGCCAGTCTTGTATAGTGTTTCGAACTTCAGCACGGTGCGGCGGTCCCTGCAGGCATCTCGAAATACCAGCAGTCCTCGTTGCGCCACTGTCTAGCAGAGGCGCAGTAATGGGCCTCCCGTCGCTCGCCCGGCTTCCTCGCTGGACGGAAGCCATCTTGCGTACACGTATTCGCGCAGCCCCTAGCCGCTCGCGCGCAAGCCCCAGCGCGCGGCAGCTCTTGCACTCACCACTGGGCTGTCGTGAACTTCGTAGCTACGGATTCATGGCAGCTTTCCCGCGCACCTCGGCGTGCCCACATAATTCCTTTTGGAACTGGTGCAGCGGCGCGCGGCGCATCGCAAGTCTTGTGCGCAGCTTCACGGCCCTACACCATAATGGCGCTCTTCCAGGCGTCGTTTGCGGCAGCGGATTTCAAGGCAAAGGGCGACTCCTAGCGCGCACTCTGCATCCCTCAGCGCCTCCGACGACTGTGGCGTGTTGTTGGTAGCAGCGTGGCCGTCCACTGCGGTCATAGGCGGGAGAGATCTTCGGAAGCCCACCAGACTCTTGCTGCGAGTGCCCATGAATTAACCTGCTCTACCTACATTGCCGTCCTGTCGCAGCGCTATAGTTTGCGTTGTGTTCGCGTCGCTGACTTTCAACCCACACCCACCGGATTACTTGTGCCTTGATCCCCTTGATCTCGCCTCCCACGCCGTATTGTGCCGCACGCGCGGTCTGCTATACCATGGGTGCGGCGCGCCAGGGCTCCTACCTCAAGACGTCCCCCCTTTCCATCCGGCTCCAAGCAGTCTTATCTCCACACTTAGTCACAAGAAAATAAAACGGGGGTGTAACGAGGATGTAAGGCGCATGTTTGAGCGTTCGCTGTGCCGTGAGAAGGCGCAGGAAAGAAGGCTGCGTTGAAGTCATGTATGTAGTTGCAGCATTTTATTTCATCCCCGGGTTTCCGTTGGCAACGTCGTCAAGGTATGTTGGTTTACGCTAGTTTTTTTTTATTTTCGCCTAGTAGAATTAATTTTTTTTCTTGTTTTGATAACACGCTCAAGCTTACTCCGAGGCTCGTGCGAGAGGCAAAGCCAGAGGGAGGCTTAACCATGCAGAATATCCGTAACCTGAAACAGCGTATCTGTATCGTAAACCCATCTCTTTTCTTTTGGCACCCAGGTTGCTCTTTAAAGGCGTTTGCCTTTGCGTGTGCATATTTGCTTTTGTACCATTTAGAATATTTGCTTAAAGTGCATCAACTTTCAGCCTGTATTATGTCTTCATTGCTTTATTTTTCTGATTTGTCAGAGCTAGAGAACATTTTGGCCATTATTATATGCTGGTTTCGTAGTGCTCCGTACATTGTGTGTTAAATGGTGCATACATATGCGCCTCGTGTTTGTATTTATTTAAATGTAAAAAGCGCATCTAATAAACTGAAATTACATTTGTATAGCGCTGCTATTTCCTGTTATATGGGCGGAATTGGGCGACTTTTTGAATTCATATTTCCACTGTGGTGTAAAATTTTGGCACATTTCATGTTCTTGTGGCGGGAGCAGCGCAGCACGAAACAAAGAATAGAGAGGGGGGAATCAACGCTGACTAACAACCAGATTTTTAATCCACGTTCGATCGAATATATACATCTTGGTCGTGCAATAAGGAAATAACAAAAGCATGACAAACGCATAAGATGTACACGTGGTGAATGATTAGGACAACGCACGCGGATAATCAATTTCGCTGCCATGAAACGCTATCGAAAGTATGCTGACGCATATACGTCACTTTTTTGTCGGATGTTGAAGGCTTCATCAATCTGCCTGGTCCGTTGATTAAAATATGAAGTGATGACCATTGTGTTGCTAAGCTGCAGGTCACATTCATGCTCTCTGCAATGTTTTGCGAATTCACTGCTGATGGCGCCCTTTAGGGATCTTTTGTGCTCTCGAAGCCATTCATTCAAACAGCGCCCTGTTTGACTAATGTAGGTGCGTCCGCATGACAGAGGTATTTTACAAGCCCTCTTTTCACATATTTAACATGCTTTTTCCGGTGTTTTTCCTTTCATTGATTTTTCTTTGCTCGCTGTTGACTTTAGCGCACAGGCTTCTTAATTGGTTGGGTGCTGACATGAGCACTTTTGCACCAGCTCTTGCGCCTACCTCTTTGAGACTGAGGGAAATATCATTAATGTAAGGAATGACCGCTTACAGCTTCTTTTCTTCTGATGTGGTTGTGATATATTTTCTGCCTCTAAGTGCTTGCAGAATCCCTTCTGCGACACTGGATAGCAGTCTCGTCGTGTAACCTGCTGCTTTCAGCCGACTGTTCTGGGCGTCTAATCTACCTTGAACTTCATGATGACAGGATCTCGTGACACCCTTAATGACACCCACGCCGCAGTTGCTGGGGCGAGGCTCGTAGGCTTGAACTGCAACTCCAGCTATGCTTGTTATTTGCAAGAAGCGTTCAGTTGCGTGCGCTGTACGGGCGTCAACTGCCAGAAGGTTTAGGCGCTCATTGGGACGAACTTGAAGAATGCCGTCTGGAGCCACAGATTCTAAACCTTGTCTCAGTGATAGTGGATTAATGCAGGTAATGCGGTACCCGGAATCTAGTGGCTTGATGACAACCGTAAGGTTGTGCTTAGGAGTTTGAGGTACGTGCGGAGTATCTGCACTCATAAGTGACCGCTTTGAGCCGCGACGGCGCTTTGAAGGCATTTGAATAAATCTCTCAAACCCTTCTCCGAACCTCGCGGTAGTGTCCATGTAGATGATAGTAGAAGAACCAGACGAATCAGAAAAATCGTCCTGACCTGAAGGTAGCGGCAGATCACGGCTTGAGTTGTAACCATCAGGAGTTTGTTGTCCATGGGGATCTGGAAATCCTGGTCCTGATGCAGCTGGAGCAGAAGAGTGGTTGCAAGACACCAGGCTTGAGGCCGCAGGTTGGGCTTGCAAAGCAGATATGGCCTGCAGAGTTAGGCCTGACGGAATGCTGGGTGAACAACCAGGTGTTGAGCCAGGGTGCGGCACCGGCGGAGCCGCACCCCCCGCAGGAATTATGCCAGGATGTAGCAGTGCAGCTTATCTGAACAGAAATGTTCGGCACCGATGAGAAATCCTGCACAAAGAGTGGCAGAGACGAGTGGGCAAAGCCCGACAGCTCTCTTCTTCGTCACTATATGTTACAACTCCGAAGGCAGTTATAATGGCCACCGCCATCCCCGGACTTGAATATTATCAAGAACTTCTGGGGAAATATCAAAGTATAGCTGTGCTCCCGCAGCCTACACGGCTTGTTGTCAGACAACCTTGGGTCTGCCGGGCAAGAGCGCTGGTAGGAACTCAGGGCGAACGCTGAACTCTGCGACGCACTTTACGGGTCTCTTCCTGATAGGATGAGGGCGGTGACTGAAGTTGGCGGAGATGACACCCGCTTCTAGGCGATTTGCAGCAGCGCCAAAGTCATCGCAAGAGTGTATGTGCTTTCGTTTCATCCTGGTTGTTAAACGCTGCAACGGCCATTGTTCTTTAACTGCCTAACTTAGTTCAAAAAACCCGTTTTTAACCTACCCTTCCCATTTTTTGTCTTTAGAGTTTCTCATTTTTTTGTCCACATGACCAACAAAACATCTCTATGTTGTTCTCTGGAAATTTTTCCCAATTTTTGTCGTTGTATTCGGCACACTGCTAGAGCATTCATAGTCGCTTTCTAGCAATCTCTACAACGCCATGCATTGATCAGTGACTTGGCGCAGCCCAACTTTGAGCTGATGAAAACAATAGTGCGACTTGCGGGCATATTCTAGCTGCTCGGCACAAAGCAGCTGAGCAACTAAGTTGTGGAAGTGCCATCACAGCTTGTAGACTTGGCTCAGGCATAGAGCAAGTTTTTCCCGTGACAGCCTTTACTTTTGTGAGCGCATAAAAAGTATAAAACACGAGAAGCAACTTCCCCCGATATACCATGTGCTGTACAGAATCAAGCGCATTTGCTGCGCCTCTCAGGAACCGTGCCGGACTCTCGATTTTCGTGCGCATAGCAAGAGCAAAGCTAGCTTTGCAGTAAAGCAAGCGCGCCTTGGCAGAGCCGCCGCGCTTAAGCAGACGACGCAGCGGATGCCCCACCTACAGGTGTCACTGCGCTTGCGCGCTAGTTCCCCAGGCGCCCTCGAGAGGCACTCCGCGGAGCATTGGCCACGCAGAGCGGTGTTCAAGGTAGAAGCAGACGACCGTGTACATGATGAAGGTGCGTTCACGACAAAAGGAACCAGGATAACGTAGAATGGGCCGTTCTGTGCCATTGTTCAACTTGAAGAATTTTAATATGTGTGGAAAGAAGAGAGTTAAGGATTTGTTTCCCTGTGACTGCAAGGCTCACCTTTACCATCTGCAGAATAGATAGATACACGTCTGCGGGAAAAAGAGCATACAGGCTTTCATTGTTACATAAACGAAAACAAAATATGGTACCAAATCTGCCCATTTTAAATATAGTTGTCTTTTTCAAAAATCAAAGAAAACGCACATCCTTAATTTTTGTAAAAGTTACTCGGAAGGGTCTCCAGGAGATGGAAAAAATGCTTAACAACATGTTGCATTATTGTCATTAAGTGACATGGACGCTCACAGCTCTCACTTCTGAAGCATGAGAAATTTCTGCGAAGTGAAGATTTGAAAGCAGTGAATATGCCATCCGCTGCTCAAATGTTTTCTGAGCATCAATTCTGAGACACTTCCTGTAACCTGGGTGGGCAGTCCAAATGTGAAATATTTTTCACAGTACAAATCCAGAGTTATGACTTCCAAAAAAAATGACAGAAAACAAAACCGTGCACATAAGTCTCTAGTAGAAGACAGAGACCTTCACATGGATGATTTGTATGCATGAGCACTTGCCGAATTTTGATTTTCTTGTCTTTTTATAGCTGAGAGTTAGCACGTGACGTGTGACATAAACTGACAGAGATTTGTTGCATTTTATCCTGCTGCACAGGCAGGTAGGCTTGAAAGTAATGCAATATGGTTTCATTTTTTCAGTGTGGTCACATCTGTTTGGGCTACAGTCAAAACTTTATTGGCATCTGTCATGCCTGATGCACGCAGCTACATATTTCATGAGTGTATTCCCGTTACCGTTTGCAAGTCTTTCCGTTCTTTTTTTTCTCCTGCAAGTTTTGAATGTTATTTGCAGGTGCGGGACCAGTTCTATGTTTCTTAGCCTTCCCGATAAGTGCGAAACCATTTCTTGTTTGAAATGTATTTTTTCTTCCCACTCCTGCTTGGGTCTAAATATTTTAATGCCTGCAGCAATGTGAAACGAATAAAATAAATTAAACTTCAGATGCTGACAATATCACAGTCGTGATGTCTGCACGTAGGATCTTAAGGGACGCTTGGTGTTTTACGAATCCCCCTGTACAGTTCCAGGAGTTTTTCTCATGTCCTGTAGCAAAGAGCAGCTACTGTGTGCATGTACAATTCTTATGCACAGTCCGTACAGTTTATAGCTATTCTTGAAATGACTTGTGTGCCCCACCACTTAGAGACAACGTGATTTTGGAGAGGAAGCTCTTGGTTCGGTCATGAATCTTGCCTATGCGAAGGATGCATGTGGTGCATCATGGGTCATGCTATCTCTGGTCACAGCAAAAATATGCATTGAATTTTTTTGCGGTGAAAACACGGGTGAAAACAGACACCTGCTTATTGTTCCAGTGATACGATTGTACCTCATTGTGAATTATTGCAGTCCAGCTTTCTGGAAAGCCAAAGTGCAACACGAGGCATCTCTGCTTTTCGCACTGTTTTGCGTCATGCATAGCACGGGCTTTAACCTTGCAGATATATTCGTGGGAAATTAAATTGGTGGTCAACCTGCACAGGCCTTGCACAAAGGCAGCTGACTGTGCAACCTTTTTGACAGTCTCCATCTTCTCATACCGCATTCATGACCTCGATTTTTTTAGATACTCTCAAGGTTGTGATGATAAACCGCATTTAATTGGGCACAATTAGCAGTCACCCAACCAGAATCTTGCTGGTGGGGAGCTGCATGGTGATATTTTAATGCCAGCAAGTATGTAGGCATCACCATCATCACCCTTACTACACTCATTGCAGGACAAAGGACTCTCCTCTATCTTTCCAATTAACCCTGTCCCTGTGTGCAGGCATCCCCTCTTAAACTATGCAGTGCGGAATGACGCAACATAGCACTCGTGCATTAAAGACGCAAACATGATTCTTGCTGAGGTGCAAGCAAATCCCACCTCTGAAGAAGAGACTCAAACTTCAAAAGCCTCATAGTAATGCCGGGATTAGTTGCTTTGAATGAATGATATGGTTCTCGCACTTAACGCATCAATAAACCTCACTTCTGTGGATGCGCATAACATCTTTTTTTTTTAACTCTGTCAACAGCAGCCTTACACGGCTTTGGTATAGTAGTCCAGAGCTGTCTGTACATCTTCTGGGCTTAATATGAACCTTAATATGAGTTCATGGGCGACCATACACCGTGCTCGTCAACGAACTTTTGAGATTTATAAATTACATACTTCATCAGATTGGGAAAGGCAGCCTGGACTTTAAGAGCTTGCGTAGCGCTGGCAACAGAGTTAAAAGGGAGAGACGTTGCTGAAAAGACTGCGCCGAATTGTAATCCTGATTAATGTTGGCCACTCTGCGCAATTCATACATCTTTGTGCTCGGACACTTTGCAAACATCACTGCCAGTAGTGAGAGAATTGAAATTCTTTTTTGTTGTGAATTATTATCCACCGTCCTAAGCTTTCTGTTCACAGAACATTTCCTACGTCGCAGATCTATCGGCTGTGAGGCATCAGAAGGGTCACCAAATCGATCAAACTCTTCCTCCTCAGGGATACATTCATCGGCTCTTTCACCAGTGGGTGCATCACTAGTTGATAGCACTTACTTAAACTGTCTCGACCAGTTCCGACCCAGATGGTAATGACCACTGACTGGACCTGTACCTGGTGGAAAAATATCAATATCAATCAGTTAAATATCTTGAACTGGATAATTTCTTTGGAACAGAATGCTCACGTGTATCTTAGCATAGTATGTGTAGGCAACTATATCATCACTGCACTGCAAAGCAATGGAACCAATTTGCCAGCTGCAAGAAGCTGAAAAAAACACTACAGCCACGCATAACAGCTTCTCGGAAAACTCCTAGAAAAAGGGGGTCCTGCAGTTAATCTAAGTATTATTATCCCACTGATCAGAAAACACATTAAAAATAATAATAACGTTCCCCTATGCACCTTGGTTTCGGTGACTGTTGGCTCCCTTCAAGAGTTTGTCAAGCGGGCCCCTCATTTACTTTACCTTGTCTGTGTATATATATATATATATATATATATATATATATATATATATATATATATATATATATATATATATATATATATACCGCTTACCAACAGTTCATTATTGAACTTAACATTGCTGCACCTGATTATTAATACTGCTTTTAGAAGTTGCCAGTCTTCTAGCAAATTTTTAACAAATTTCACGGTTGTATCAAATATTGTCATGTATTCGTGCACCTTGCGTGTAATATCTTTGCTTACACTCCACTCCCCTCTACAATGCTGCAGCAATTGAGGGTACCATAAATAAGTAAATAAAGACTGTGCAAACCCAGATTGTCCCATGATATTCTTAGGCCTGTTATGCATGCATGCTGATTTTTAAGACAGCAAAGCTGTCAACATTCTGGCTTGAACAGAACATTTCCTGAATGATGGCCTGCTACTAAAGCAACAGGTAGACTACAACACTCCCTGCAGTGTCAGCCTTTCTGACGCCGTGTCCTCTTCCTTGTCTAAGTGCACAATGTGCAGCACGTCTAGCCATGCTGGGAATTATTGAATGTGGGCTACAGGTGAGTAGCAAGGCTTTCACTTATGCTAGTGGTCCTGACATCTCTTTCTGTTCTAGGTTTGCTGTCATGTGGCACCGCTCATGTCCTAACTGATATACCCCTACTGCATACAAGCTGCTTTTGAATACGGAGCAACAAAGTTTCCAATATTTTGGCTTGGACTGAAGATTTCTGCACTAATGGCCTGCTGCTAAAACAACAGGTAGGCTGCAGTGCTCCCTGCAGTGTCAGCGTTTCTGATGCCTTGTGCTCTTGCTTCTCTGGGTGCACTGCAGCACATTTAGGCATGCTGAGAATGATTGAATGTCGGCTACAGGTGAGTTGCAAGGCTTCAACTTATGACAGTGGTCGTGGCGTCTCTCCGTTCTAGGTTTGCGTTCATGCGGCACCGCTCACATCCTAAAGGATGGTTTCTTTACCGTCACTGCATGCAAGCTGCTTTTGAGGCCGGAGCAACAAAGATTTCAATATTTTGGCCTGCTTATAAAACAAATTTTAGGCTGCAGTACTCCCTGCAGTGTCAGAGTTTCTGACGCCTTGTCCCATTTCTTCTCTAGGTGCACTGCAGCACATTTAGGCATGCTGAGAATGATTGAATGTGGGCTACAGGTGAGTTTCAAGGCTTCAACTTATGACAGTGGTCGTGACGTTACTTTTTGATCCAAGTCTGTTTTCATCCCCTACTGCCTGCTTGTTGCCGGTGTGTGCTACAGGCGAATTGAGACTTGCACAAAAATGAGCACTTCTGACAATTTTTGTTTTCTGTTGCAGCCTGGGGAAATGAGAGAACTTCACTTTGCAGTACATGTGCCACATGGTGGTTTTAGGTCAGGCACCACAATGAGAAATTCTCTTTCTTGCTTTTTGCCTCTCAAGTGTAGATGTGCTCATGTCAAGGATGAATGTATGCTGGGGTGCATATGCTGCATGTTCTACGTCTCTCACCTCGTCGTGCCATTGTTGGAGTCATTAATGTGAGTATAGTGGGGTGAGTGAGTACGCATGTACATGACAAAGTTGCAAAGCATTTTTGAATTTCAAGATCCGCTGCATGCTGGTGTAGGCTTCACAACTAATCTTTATTTGATTTTTTTCAGAGGCGACATTCGAGAAAGAGTTGCCAGTCTCCGCACCTCTACGTGTGCATCGGCGCGGCAGACCTTTCCAGCCCGACGGCACGACGTTGGTGAGGGGGGTGAACAGCAAAAAAGGTTAACGTATGTGGAAGGTTGCAAATGCAAGAGCCACTCGTTTCCGGTTTGTTTGGTCAGGGTTCGTTCGGCGAACTCGGCAGACAACAATTTTTCGGCAGCGCGGAGAGTAGGGAGATCTCTCGGACGATTTACAGTGACGACACGCTGGCCGTGGGTATTAAAGTGCCGAGAACGAGCGACATATTGTGTTGGCCATTAGCATTACAGTAGCATGTAGACATAGACTGCGAGGGCACGGCCGCTACCGCTGTTCTCGACACCAGCACAGAGGTCAAAAAAAAAAGTATAATGAGTGTGGATCGCGAGTCCGGCATAAAAGAGCAGCTCAGCCTCGGTTTCCGGCCATAAAATCGACGCACTGCTGATCTGCTTGGAGGCGCAATCTGCGGGCTGGAAAGCTCGCAGATGGCGCAGCTGATATGCGCCCTTACGAACAAGCTGTCGGAGGGCGAGGATGTTTGCTCTCGATGGAGGATTGGGGAATGCCATAGTAGCCAAGCGGCTGTAGCGAGGCGCCGGTGGCAAAGCCGGCCGAATGCGTGAATGGAGTGCGAGTAGCGAGCATTTGGTGGCTTGCATTGAGACACCGTCCGACACGCTGAGCAACCGGAATGATGGGTTGCATGAGGCGGCCAGAGCGTGCGAAGATTCGTGGCCCCCAAATGGCCGATGAGCGAGATGAAGTTGGCGCTTCTCCTGCGTTCGTCTTACTTGTGTTTGTCTACTTTTACCGCTATTGTTTTCCGCCTCAAACACTATGCATCATCTAGCTCAAATTGACGTTCTTTTAATCCAACTGTTTACTGAAAGCGTGGACAGAACAGTAAAACGTCAGTGTCACACAACGGGATGGGCTATTGGCAACGCCGATGCACCTTTTCTACTCCCGAAATGGCCTTGGCCCTAAAACCGGTTTCGTGGGCCTAAGCCCCGCAGGAACGGCCGGCGTGAACTGCCTCGCGCAACGAAACACGCGGCGCCTTGGTTGCAAAAGCAAGTGCCGCGCGTCTCCGGTTTGATTTTAGTGCACACGCACTCATACGATCATCAACCCCGACCATGGATGTTGTCAACCGATCTTACCGTATTGGGCCGTTGCCTAGCAACAGCGACGCCGTTTCTAGTGTCCGAAATAAATAAATCTATAATAAATAAAATAAAAATTGCCGCCACTGGATTTGGATCCGCAGCAGCGCGAACAGATCAGCTTCGCTGGGCAGTGATCCAGGGCACTATGCTGTCGCCGCAGCCGATCACGCCTCGTGTTGTTGTCGTCGTTGTTGCCTCAGAAGCGATGGCTCATACCCACAGATCTGACAGAGTTTGGGGCAGATCCAATGAAGAGAAAAATTCATCCAGACTTACCTCAAGCGGATCATAAATAAAAATTTAGGAATCTGAGAAAACGAATAACGAATTAATATAGATTTTAAGGAGATTGAAATGAAAATTGAGGAAAAAAGAGGTGAGGGTTAAAATTAACAATTCAAAAAGTAATAAGAATAAACGAACAAATTTTTAGAGAAAAGTAAAGAGAAAGAAGTGTTAGCACAAAAATCTTTCGGTCTCGTTAACATACCGGCGAAGAAGCTCACACAACGGCTTACGAAGGCCCTAATCGAGCGAGGGGAATGAGCAAATACTTAATTCTCTGCCCTGCAAACCGCCTGCAGAAGAGGGATAAATGATCTAACGATTCAACGTCCACGCATGACGTACAAAGATTCGACGGCGTGAACCCAGAACGGCATAAATAAAGATTGAGACGAGGAATACTGCAGCGCAATAGTGTCACGGAAACCTCACATTGCCCTGAAGCACATGAACGAACTTTTCATGGAAATTTTAAGTGTTTGTAGTCCGCAGTAGAGAGGATGGGTTCATGGCCCAGGTTCTGATGTAGTTTGAAACGTTCAAAACGCAGCACAGTCAGCAGGGTAAGGTTTGGAAAGACGTGAGGAACAGGACCAGTGATGGCTGATTTCGCTAAAAAATCGGCCATCGAATTTGAAGTAATGCCAGAGTGCCCTGGAATCCACCGAAAACGCACTTCTTGCATTCGAAGGGGCGTACAGAACATTAGGGATTGGTGCAAGAGACTACTCCTCGAGCTTTCAAGCGCTTCCAAGATAGAGAGGTAATCCGAGAGAATGATTACACGAGAAATATAGCGCGGAACGTTTAAAGGGCCAAACCAATAGCGATAAGTTCAGCAGCAAAAATTGGCGTATAATCTGGGACCAGGACAGAATAACTCCAATCTAGTGCGTGGGAATAATCACCTACTGCTGCTTTTTCGCCATGTTGAGAGGCATCTGTGAAAATAACTGCGTGGCTCGGATACTGGAACAGGTATTCTTCCGGGAGACCATTTATCACATTGGCAGACAAGTTTTTTGCATGTAGCGGCAGCGTATGGCCGAAGTAAACAGCTGGTGCAGACTGCACATTGCTAACGCATTTGACGGACCTAAGCGAGACTGCAATTCTATACAACAGGTAATCTGTAAACACAAATTGAGGCGGCTTGTATTGCGGCCAGTGTTTATCAAGGAACAAAGCAGGACTTATAAAAAAAATGGGAGAAGCCACTGCGCAAGTCCCCGTAAGAAGGAGCGCACTGTGAGAAGCTGGACGCGAGAGTTCAAGTCCTGTACGCGGGCTTCTAGAAAGAGGACCACATTTGCCATGATTTTTGTAGACCTAGGCAAAGCCGAAGAGCGCGCCTCTCCAAAAACACCAGAGGTTGACTTTTGTATTTAGGACAACTGGAGAACAGAATTCACTATAACTCCAAAATTGGTATTACATACGTCTTATAGAGAAATAAGAGAGTGTCTCCGCGCATACCGTATTTCTTATTGCTGATTCACGTCAAGCGACCGAGAGCCTGTTCACCTCTCAGGACAATGCTTTTTGTATGAGGGCGCCAGTCTAAACGGGGGTCGTGTATTACATCTAAGTATTTTAAGGACTCAATTTGTGGTATTTGGGCGCCACGATACAGTAGTGAGATATAAATAGGGGACGCTGGTGGGAAAAGGAGAGAGGAAGATTTGTTCACGTTGAGAATTAAATGTAACTTTCACAGCCAAACTTCCAGGGGCATTGACGTAGTCTTGCAATAACTGGTACAGTGAATTAATATCTCTAGCAGATCCAAAAAGGTTCTGTCATCCGCAAACATACACACTTTGATATCACCCTGAACAGGTATGTCCCGCAAGAGTATGTTAAAAAGTAAAGGTGACAGGACCGATTCTTGAGGCACACCCCTAGCCTGAGAAAAGGTTTCGGAAGTAAAGGAACCGTCTAAAAAGAAGAAACGTCTGTTTAGGAATTCCTGTAGCCATGCGAGAATGTAAAAAGGCGACCGAATTTCGTCTAGCTTGTTAAAGAGTCTTGAGTGCTCTACGCTGTCATATGCTTTGGTGATATCCAAAGTGATTAAAGTCGCGACCTCTTTATTCTTCATTTCAAACCTAATTCTGCTTTCCAAATCTAATTGAGCAGTCCAGATCCAGCACCCTCGACGAAATCCTACCCGAGAAGCACTGAAGGCTTGTAAAGCCATAACATGATGTTTAAGGCGGCTGTTAACAATGCGTTCAATAAGTTTTACTAAATTAAACAAGAGGAAAATCGGCCGCATATAGTCCATTACAAACCCTTCCTAGGATCTTTGAGGAGTAAAATTATTTTCGCGATTTTACATTCGAGAGGGAGTCAAGCTGTGTCGAGGGACACGTTAACAATATGGAAAACGTCAGAGGTAAAGTCTTCCACAAGAGTCTTTAACATATACCGATAGTAACCCCGTCACATGCAGAAGCTGTAGGTTTCAGGCCAGAAACTATGTAAAATAATTGAGAGGGTTGAACCACATGTAGTCTCCTTGCGGTGTAGGTACGACGAACGGAACCATATCCGCGCTTGAAAGCGCTGAGAAAGACCTTGCGCTGTCTGGTCAAGTCGATTTTTTGCTTCCTGGGACGGTAACACCACTGACTCTGTAATTTGAGAGGAGAGCGAATTATGGTTGAGTTCCATGAACCGGTTATTGTTGTTGCCTTCGTTAAACTGCAATACACCCTCGCAATGTGCATTGGACATCGTCGTCTTCATCATCTTCCATCTGCGGCGCGGACAGATCAGATCAGCCTAACCTTTATCAGAGCTTAACCTGGGTCTGATATCGTCGCTTTCGCACGTCTCCTAGGTTTAACTACGTTAAAACCCTATCATTTCTTTGTCATAATTCGTCCGTTGAGCTGGACGGGCACCGACATTTTTTGCAGTGCGTCCATTTCTGTAGCGAGTGAGCTGTTTGGTCCGTAGCGGCGTGCCTACATGCCTACATGCAACTGTTAATTTATTCTGTTTGTGTTCGCGTCTGTTATTGTTTCTGCTTCTGTGGCACGTTATATAAAGCTCAGTTTTCCATTCTGCGCAGAAACTGTGTGTCCAAGCTCAACCGTGCGTGTTAGCTATCTGCTAAAGCGGTCACTGCCAGAATACCCACTAAGAAAAGGAGAAAAGACGAACCTGTTTTACTACTTCCGTGAGCCACACCTCGTGATAAAGGCCGTTCCGAGCTTGAAGTAAATTCCCTAGACGTATGTACTCACATTCAAGCGATCAGTCATAAAGTGTGAGTAAATTGGATAAAGTGCACTTTTAAAAAAGTCTCATGCCTTGCCAATGAGTCGGAAGGCAGATTTAAAAGACGCAGTTATATGCTTTCGTGACATAAAGGAAATCAGCCTGTGCTAAAAGACCACAAGAACGCTCATTTTCTTTGTGGTTTACCAGACCCACGAGGCTATCTTGCGTACTAAATCTCGAATAATGCTCACTCACACACGATAGTAGTGACTTCCTATCCTCTAACATCCATGCACTTGCAGCATTTCTCTCAGTTCTGTCACGCAGAATGTAACACAGGCCGATACGAAACCAGTTCCGTCACCTCTTTCTCAGTCTTCAGCACCGACAGAGGGCAAGTAATAATTTCCACGGCCGGTGGTCTTCCCCGGTCTTCCACACTTGACTGAAAAAGGTCAGGACCATACTGTCGTCGGCAGACAGTTTTACCTGCGTTTGGTTAGTTAATTGTTCAGGACCTGCGACACATTGGCATCTCAGCTGCAGATGCTGCCCAAGGTTGTCTGTCTCCAAGCGTGAAAAAGGCGTCCATCTACAAGCGAGGACGCGGCAGGAAGAGGACTCGCCGCCATTCTGCAGTTTCTTTGCGCAAAGGCGCCGGAAAATTCATCAACCAAGCATGCTAAAGGCTTCTGATTGCACAAAGCGGGGGCTTCTTCGGGCACGATTTGCCTGCGAGGCTCCCAGTGACTCGCCACATTCTTGTCATTGGAGAGAACGCACTCCAGCCAAGGCGCTAAACGAGGCCCATTGCGACATCCATGGCTTGCTGTGCAGTTCTTGGGACCCCGCCTCCTCACTTGCGCGTTGGTTGCAGTTACGTCCTCCATGGGGTGCGCGCAAATTTTACCTTCAATTCAGGGGCCGCAAAATCGTCTGCTAACATTGACCACGGAAGTTGCGCCCATTTTTCTTATATGCGTACCACTAGAAATATCTCTAAAAATCATCCTGTAGTGAATACGCAAATAAAGTAAAACGGTCGTTCCCCATGCGGCCCTATGCCGTCCCCTATTTGACCAAAACGTAACGTCACGTTTATGACAGTGGCTAAAGCAGGAGGCCGAAAAAAATGAGGCTTCACTATTGGCACCACACAAGTCCATATTGGCTGAGCTTGCCAGTATTTAATTTCATATCAAAATAATTTCATCGGTAGTTGAAATGGAAGCTGTGAGGCTCCCGTTCCGTCCTTCGGGCTGCTCTCAAATTTATGAGGTGAAGCTGAACTTATGAGGCGAAGGGAGACAACGCCCTGAGGCACGCAACACATGCGTTTACCGTAGTACCTTATTTATCTTGAAATATATACGCGAACAGCTCAACCGCCATCAACCAATCGTAGGACGTCTTCAGTCTTGGTTCAGATCACGACCGATTTCTACATTCCTCCAGTATTGTCGACTGCAATCTTCCATATATGGTATATTTCCTTCTCTGGCCGCTGGGTGGCGCCAGAGTTCTTACCCCTTGCGAGCATCGTGAAGCAGCAGCCAATAATCCGCGGTGTGGCAGTTGACAAGATTGCAGACGGTGGTACTGAGAAAGCAGGTCTTCGACAGATTGCCTCCACGTATTTCATGCTGCCGCACCGTGGGGCGCACGTGGTCCGAAAGCAGCTAATTCTGCTTCTGGAAACATTTCCACTAATGATCTGATGATCCTCTCTTGCGAAACATACCACCTTGTAATTTCTCCCGCATCACCTAGATCTGCCGTGAGTGTAGATATTCTCCTTAACGACCTCTGCAATTTATTACATATAGTTATTTTTTCATCTTTTCTTCATCATCATCATCAGCCTTACTACGCCCACTGCAGGGCAAAGGCCTCTCCCATGTCTCTCCAATTAACCCTATCCTAATTTCCATCTGCATCCACCCTTTGCCTGCAAACTTCTTAATCTCATCCGCCTACCTAACCTTCTGCCGCCCTCTGCTACGCTTTCTTTCTCTTGGAATCCACTCCGTTACCCTTAAGGACCAGCGGTTATCTTGCCTTCGCATTACATGCCCTGCCCAAGCCCATTTCTTTCCCTTCATTTCGACTAGGATGTCATTAACCCACGTTTGTTTCCTCACCCACTCTGCCCGCTTCCGGTCTCTTAACGTTACAGCTATCACTTTTCTTTCCATGGCTCGCTGCGTTGTCCTTAACTTAAGCTGAACTCTTTTCGTTAGCCTCCACGTTTCTGCCCCGTAGGTAGGTACCGGTAAGATAAAGCTGTTGTACACTTTTCTCTTGAGGAAAATTCGTAAACTGCCACTCATGATCTGTGAGAACCTGCCATATGCGCTACACCCCATTGTTATTCTTCTAGTTATCTCCCTCTCATGATCTGGATCAGCTGTCACTACCTGCCCTAAGTAGACGTATTCCTTCACAACTTCCAGGCTCTCGCTGCCAATTGTGAACTTTTGTTCCCTTGCTAGACTGTTGAACATAACCTTGGTTTTCTGCATGTTAATTTTTAGACCCATCGTTCTGCGCCCTCTGTCTAACTCATTGATCATGATTTGGAGTTCACCTCCTTAGTGATTCAGCAGGGCAATATCATCAGCGAATCGCAGATTGTTTAGGTATTCTCCATTTATTCTTATTCCCAACTGCTCCCAATTCAGGCCTCGGAATACCTCGTGTAAACAAGCGGTGAATAGCATTGGCGAGATCGTGTCTCCTTGGCTGACGCCCTTCCTTTTTGGAAGTTTATTGCTTACTTTATGGAGGACTATAGTAGCTGTGCAGTTGCTATATATATCTTCCAGTATTTTGACATACGGCTCTTCTACCCCCTGATTACGCAATGCCTGTATGACTGCTGAGGTTTCCTCTGAGTCGAATGCTTCCTCGTAATCAGTGAAAAAAGAAACCTATCATGACCTATTTTGATATTGATTCTTTCAATAAGTACATGCTGAATTCTGGAAAGTCTCTCAACAATTCTCTCAGTTTTTTTCATTTAAACGCATGAAGTCTGCAAAACAAAATAGATGAAATGGTTGTGTTGCTGTCAACTTTGAGGTTAAAGTGGGATGTATTAGTATTTTCTGAAACCTGGTTTAGCAATGATAATGATGCTCCTAACATTGATAATTATAAATGCGTATCTTTGGCTCGACAACAGAAAAGAGGAGGGGGCTTATCAATTTATTTGAGGAATGAAATCGGCTATCACTGTTTACCTGAATGCTGTGAAATGAATGAAGATGTAGAAGCTTTGTCTTTGTGCTGCGGGAAAATTGTTGTTATAGGTATATACAGACCGCCTTCAGGTTCGGTATCTGCGTTTTGTAACTTTGTTGAAAAAACTTTGGAATATGTCTCTCTTAATAATTATGAAGTGGTTTTTTTTGGTGATATAAATGTTGATATTCTGGGTCAAACGTCCGTTACGAGAAATCTGCTAGATTTGTAGAACAGCTATGGATTTGTGAACTTAATTTCCTCACCAACACGAGTTACTGATAACTCTGAAACGCTTATTGATGTGTGCTTTACGAATATTTGCACTAGTGATGTCCCGGCTGGCGTTTTGACATTAAGCATTAGTGACCATATGCCTATATTCTGTATAGTTCCGAGTCAACCAAAACAACACAGGAGTAAACCGGAAACTTCTACATTTAGAAGAATTGATGAAAACAGCTTATCAGAGTTTCGACGTCTTTGTGCTAGTACAGATTGGAGTAATATTTTAAGACAGGGGGATGCATGCCAATCGTACACAAATTTTATATCTACTATTCAAGAACACTATAATACTGCATTTCCGCAAGCAACGCACAGAACTCATAGAAAATCAACAAAGCCGTGGATTTCAAAAAAACTATATGACCGCATACAGGAAAAGAACAGACTTTTTTCTCGTTTTGTGAGAACAAAAGACACTGACATTCTCCGTCAATTCAAAACGTTCCGCAATAAGTTAGGCGCTGACATTAAAAAAGCAAAAAGTGATTATTACGCGAGAAAGTTCTCCATGTCTGATGGCTCGAAGGGAACATGGAATACACTTAACGATCTTCTAGGTAAAAACAGAACCAACGCACCCGTCTCACTCCACATTCATGGTGCGAACTATGATGGCGCTGACCTAGCGAATGAATTTAATGGGCATTTCTTATCTGTTTTTCCACGAAAATCAACTGATGGTCCACATCAAGATGCCTCAGTCTATATAACCAGTAAACAAAGTAATTCCATGTTTTTGTTACCATGCACTGACTCAGAAATAATTACCATTATTCACTCCTTACGCAGTAATAGTGCTCCAGGTGTAGATGGCATAGCTCCAGTCCCGATCAAGAAAGTAGCAGATGTCATTGCGATACCATTAGCACATATAGCCAACCTAATGTTCACGACAGGCACATTTCCACATCAGTTGAAAATAGCTCGTGTCACTGCCATTCATAAAGGGGGTGACATTAATGATTTAAATAATTATCGGCCGATCTCCATTCTTTCAGTTTTCTCTAAGATTGCGGAACTTGCAATCAACACACGTCTTTCTCAATATCTCGACAAAAACCATGTCATCTCCAAGCAACAGTACGGATTTCAAAAAAAAAAAAAAACTGAGGCCGCCTTACTGGAAATCAAAGAAAAGCTAATTGGAAACATAGAAAATAAACTGCTAACAGTTGGCATATCCCTTGATATGAGGAAAGCGTTTGACTCGGTTAACCATAAGATATTGCTTGAAAAAATGCAGTGTTATGGAATACGAGGCGTTCCTTTAACCTTATTTGCTAGCTACCTTGACAACCGATCTCAAACAACTATCATTAACGGTATTTCTTCTGGGATTGGTCAGATTGTGTCTGGTGTGCCACAGGGCTCCGTTCTAGGACCAACTTTGTTCTTATTATATATTAATGATATCGTCAACCTTCGTCCAGCAGACAACATTTTAATCTATGCAGACGATACTAACGTATTTTTTTCAGGGCAAGATAGTAATATTTTGCAAGCAGCCTCCAATAGTTGGTTATCCCAATTGTCTGTTTGGTTAAAATCAAATAGGTTAGAACTTAATGTCAGGAAAACAAAGTACATACTGTTTAGAGCCAAAAATAAGGAAGTTCCGAACAACTTCCAAATTCACTTCGAACAAGCTCCTATAACTCGTGTCAGCTCTACAATGTTCCTTGGAGTCATTTTTGAAGAACACTTACTCTGGACAGATCATGTAAACTACGTTTGCACTAAAATGGCTCGCTCTGTTGGTATCCTAAATAAATTTCGCACAATACTGCCTCGAAAATTCAAACTACAGATTTATTTCTCTCTAGTCTTTTCGCATGTACAATATTGTTTGTTGATCTGGGGAACGACTACCTCAACCAATCTTGTGAAAGTACTTACTTTACAAAAAAGAGCTGTACGAGCGATTGATAATTTACATTACAGTGAGAGCACGGGTCCTTCCTTCCTCAACCATAGACTGCTAACCATCACGGCCGCTTACCACAAGAAGCTTGCTGTTTATATCAGAAACCTTATGAAAGGAAACTGGCAGACTTTCGAGAGCACATATTTAATTGCCCAAACAGCTTACAGTTTAAGGCACCCTCAATACCATGCATCAAAATCCCGTACAAACTATGGGTTCCAAAAACTAACTCACATAATTCCTCATACATTAAACACCTATCCATACTTAACAGAATTGTCAGTACAAAATATGTCCGAGGTCAGATTTAGGAAATCTGTTCATGAATATTTTTGTTATAGCTAGTTGTGGTGTGTTTTTACCTAATCAGTTTTTGTCTTTGTTATGTTTTGCTCTTAGTTTTGTTGTGCTTAGCTCTATGCATGACTGATTTCTGTTTCGTTGTCAATATATCCGCTGCTTTTCTAGTTTCTGTTACTTATGGAAATTTTGTACCATTGCCAAGTGCCACTTTGTTTTGATTTTTTTACATGGGGAGGGCAGGCCTCTGTCAGGCGCTACTAGGCGCCTTTAGCTTGCTCTCCCTTGTTTGCAGTCTCTGTACTGGCCAAACAAAACCAATAAATGAAAAATGAAAAAAATAGAGGTTGGTTATATTCTGCGCATTTCTCTATCACCTGATTGAGAGTGTGAATATGATCTATTGTGGAATATCCTTTACGAAAGCCCGCCATATCATTTGGTTGATTAAAGTCTAAGGTTGCCCTGATTCTATTAGCAATTACCTTAGTAAATATTTTGTAGGCCACGGATAGTAAGCTGATCGGCCTGTAATTTTTCAAGTCCTTGGCGTCTCCCTTCTTATGAATTAAGATAATGTTTGCATTCTCCCAAGCCTCTGGTACAGTTTAGGTCCTAAGGCATTGCGTATACAGGGTTTCTAGTTTTTCTAGCACGATGTCCCCTCCATCCTTCAACAGATCTGCTGTTACCTGATCCTCTCCAGCTGCTTTTCCTCTTTTCATTGCTCTTAAGGCTTTCTTTACTTCATCTTTCGTTACTGGCGGGATGACGCATTGCTGTGCACTGTTGTCTTTCTCATTAACGCCCTGATTACATTGGCTACTGTACAGATCTGTGTAGAACTCTTCGGCTACGTTAACTATCTTATCCATATTGCTAATGACATTGCCTTGTTTGTCTCTCAATGCATACGTCTGGTTTTTACCTATGCCTAGTTTCCTCTTCACTGCTTTTAGGCTTCCTCCGTTCTTTAGAGCATGCTCGATTCTCTCCATATTAAACTTCCTTATGTCAGCTACCTTGCGCTTATTTATGAACTTTGATAGCTCTGTCAGTTCTATTCTGTCGGTAGGGTTAGACGCCCTCATGCTTTGGCGCTTCTTAATCAGATCTTTCGTCACCTGAGATAGTTTCCCGGTATCCTGTCGAACTGTCCTACCGCCTACTTCTACTGCGCACTCCGTAATTATTGATGTCAGATTATCGTGCATTGTATGAACATCAAGATCGTCTTCCTCAGTTAAAGCCGAATATCTGTTTTGCAGCGCTGTCCTAAACTCCTGTGCTTTCCCTCTTATGGCTAACTCGTTAATGGTCTTCTTCTTCACTAGCTTCTTCCGTTCCCTCTTCAAGTCTAAGCTAATTCTAGACCTTACAATTATGTGGTCGCTACAACGCACCTTTCCGAGGACGGCCACATCCTGAATGATACCAGGTTTAGCGCATATTACGTAGTCGATTACATTCTTAGTCTCACCATTGAGGTTCTTCCAGGTCCACTTCCTGTTTTCTCGTTTGCGGAAGAAGGTATTCATGATCTGTAAATTATTTCTATCTGCGAATTCGACTAATAACTCTCGCCTGCTATTTCTAGAACCTATCCCATAGTCACCGACAGCGTGGTCGTCAGCCTGCTTCTTGCCCACCTTCGCATTGAAGTCACCCATCAGTACAGTGTACTGTGATTTTACTTTATTTATTGCCGATTCTATGTCCTCATAGAAACTTTCAAGCCTGGTCATCATGGCTGGATGTGGGCGCGCAGGCCTGCGCCACTTTCAGCTTGTACCTCCTATTCCGCCTAATTACTATAGCTGCTACCTTCTCGTTAATACTATAGAGCTCCTCTGCGTTGCCAGCTACATCCTTATTAATCTGGAATCCCACACCTAGTTCTCGTCTATCCTCTAATCCGCGATAGCACAGTATGTGTCCGTCCTTTAGTGCTGTATACGCCTCACAAGTCCTCCTAACTTCGCTAAGCCCTATCACATCCAATTTAATTCCTGCAAGTTCCTCGAACAGCACGGCTAGGCTGGCCTCACTAGATAAAGTTCTAGCGTTAAACGTTTCCAGGTTCAAATTCCAACGGCGGCCTGTCCGGAGCCAGAGATTCTTAGCACCCTCCGGTGCGTCACAGGTCTGACCGCCGTCGTGGTCAGTTGCTCTGTAGCCGCTGGGGACAGGGCTGAGGGTTAATTGGTTTGATCTTAGAAGGTTGTGGCCAAGTACTACACCAGGGTGGCCAAATCCTGCTCTGGTGAGAGAGTGCGTTGTCGGTTCTGGTCACCGAGATCAGGCCGCACTCCAGGCCTAGTTATGCAATTCCATCGACACGCGGATTTTTTTTTTTTTTTGGGCGCAGAGGTAGAACATCCGCCTCGCGTGCCAGAGGAGGGGAGTTAAAATCCTGGTGCCGCGCAGTTCTCCATCGACCGATGTCTAAAATTCTACAAATCTTCAAGACCGGTGAAAGTGTCTACAACCTGGTTATAATAAGCGTAATTAATTTACAAACTTCTTGAACAGGTGATATATTCGCAGGTAATTCAATTTATATGGGATCGAATCGGCACGGCGGTAGCGAGAAATAAAGAACAATACACATAATTACAGAGGAACATAGAATGAAGCAACACTGTAATAATACAAATCTTACTGGAACGTTTACAAAAAAAACGTGAGCAAGAAATACAAAAAATTCTTATTACTAATATAAACACTGCGAAACGTGCAATATTCATGACGCCGTGCGATGCAATTAGTTTGGTTTTTATGAAACCTCGCTGTGCCAATGAGAAAACTAGCACTTTGCTCTGTGTGTGATTTGTGCGGTTTGTTGCAATACTAACATGGCTGATTGCGCTTCATGATGTGGGATTCCAACAACAATGAATGTGAAAAGGATAAGTATGGAACGTTGGCAATAGATCGCAATACACTTTAATACACTTTCAACTTTCCTTAAGTGTGCAAAACTACTTCGGTTGCGTTAATATTACTGTTAGGTTTACCACGGAATTTTTGCGCGTTTATAAGTCCTCGTTTAATCACTGTAATTCATACCCTGATTAGGTAGGGCTCTACCGTCAGCAAATCAGCGGCTGCTGAGGTATTCTTCATTAACGCTTGCACCTCATTCTTCTCAGTTCAATGCTCTGAATATTTCTAGCAGAGATGCAATCAACAGCAATGACGAGATTGTCTCTCTCCGCCAGACACGCTATATATGAGGATGTCAGGCCGGTTTCATACGTCTCTTATGCAGTACTATGGTCACTATGCAGTCCTTGTGTAGATAATTTCTTGTAAATTTACGTAAGATTCCTAGACGCCTCGGTTGTTCAATACTTGCATGACGGCTCTTGTTTTAAATGAATCAAACGCTTTGTCATCATATGAATCTTGGACTGCGCTGTTCCAAGATCTAGGTCCTGTACTGAACTTTCAGTGCAACTTACAACTCCAGAGGCGCTGTATTCTGTGATTACGGGCGAAATTTAGTGTAGGTGCAAATGATGTTAACAGGAGAGCATCTTATGGCATGCAAAACGAATATGTTATTGTGATTGCAAGGTGGTTGTTAGTATCAGTGAGTGACGCATCCCTGAGTAAGACTAACTACCCACCACTGCAAATTAATCAAGGCATCTACGCGTCTGGAGGAACCAGAATTCACGTTGGTCATTGTTATAATTATATACTGCCAAGAGTCTGACCATTGTCGACGATGATTTTACACGCTTGCTTTTTCATGGAACAAAAACTTTAAAATTAGGCGACTATATAGTCTCCTTGCTGTAGATTGCTTACAAGCACAATAAAAAAAGAAAAAATTCTTTCATACAAAAGCGTAAAAATAAAACGCGACTCTCAGCGATCACTCCGCGTGAGAAGCAAAAGAAGCTGTATGCCGGCGGTGTGCTGGCACCACCAACTCACCACTGCGATAGCCTAGTGGTGGGTTGCGCTCGAGTCATATGGTTCCATTCCCAATGTGTCGCCCGTGCACGCTGGAGGGCCCATGTCGTGAGTGCCTGCTGTCTACTCCCACTGTGGCCCTGCCGGGCTCGCCATTTCTATTTTGTTTTTTTTTTCTTGCCCATTCTACTCTTTGTGGCACTGTCTGTCGCGCTGTGCCATGAATCACCGAGCTTCCGTGCCATCGCGCCTCGTAAAAGCGAAAAGCAGATGAGACCGGTGACCAGGTACCGGGTTCACAAAGCTTCTCGCTTGCGGTCAGCCGCCGTATGGCAGTAAGCTGGCGACGGCATCTATACATGCGGTAGGTTTGTGAAGCTGCACCCTGGTGCCGCTGCAAACGCGTTTCAGGTCCCCAACAATATATGAGAAAGATGCTGCGTCATTTCCTTTCCCCCAAAACCAATTAAAAAAGAACCCGGACATTTCATGCGGACGTGTATCTCATTGGTAAACATACAGTGCCAACAACAAGCTAAGCCAGGGAAACGTACCCTCGCTACGTATATCCTGGCGTAGCGGAGCTAAGCCACTGCCAATTTTTTTTTCTCTCACGGCCAACGCCGCCGACGCCGACGAAACCGGCTTTTCTGCGGCACGGGGCTCTTAACGCTGTCGCGTTAACAGGGAATAAAGTCTCTTTCGATGTTTCTGCAGTCACTTCGCGGGTCGGTAATGATGACCCGCGAGTACTGATTGGCGGCGGCGAGTGCGATTGCCAACTCTTCCGCATGAGTAATGTCTTGTGCTTTCAACGTAAGGCTGTTCACTGCGCTGCTTTGGTGGACGACTGCGACACGCAGAATGGGCCAACACATGAGGCACGCAAAATGGGCCAACACCGAGGAAACCCTCGGCAGTGACCACTGCATACTCAACACCAGCGTCAGAACCAAACCACTGGCAAGATCCCACGCCCAAGCCCGCCTACCCGACTGGACAAAGTTCCGGCAAACCTACACTAAATCGGGCCCTATTCACGAACAAGGCTACCATGCGTGGTCGCAAGAATTGGTTACACACTTTCGTTCTGTAGAAACTCAAGTTTAACTGTCAAAGGCCACTCCGGAGGTGGACAACCACCTCCTGCACCTCTGGGAGGCGCGGCATAGCCTGGTCCGCAGATGGCGCCGCCAAAAACATAAGCGGAAACTCAAAATTCGCACCGCCGAGCTCACCCAGCGAGCGGCAGAGTATGCGGCCTAGCTCGCCGACTCGAATTAGGTGGACCGGTGCAACACGGCCGCCAGACATATGTCAAGCCGGAGCACTTGGCGTCTTTTTCGCGCATTGATCGATCTCAATAAAACCAGAGCCGAGACACAAAAACATCTCCAATAGGCTATCCACAGCTTCAGCGGAGATAGCTCAAAATTAACATTCAAACTACGCGATCAATACCTCTGCATCCAACAGGACCTCCGAGGGGCCTGCGTACTCGTATGCAGGTTCCGAGAACTCTGAGCTGTAGCAACCGTTCCGGCTCCCCGACCTGAAGGCGGCCTTGGTAAAATGAAACGAGGAACAGCGCCGGGAAGAGACAAAATAACTGTGAAATTACTTGCCAACCTTTCCGACCCTGCCTAAGAGGCGCTCCTCGCATACATAAACTCAATCTGGCTATAGGTGAGGCACCCCTCCCAATCGAATGGAAGACCGACCTGGTCACCTTCATTTCTAAAGACGGAAAAACATAAACACACACAACCTCCACCCCGCCTCCCTCACGTCTTGTGCGGGAAACCTGATGGAGACTATGGTGCGAGACAGGCTGTTCGAGTTTTTGGAAAACCGAAATGCATTCGCAGACACCATGTTCGGGTTCCGTCTGCACCGGTCCGCGCAGGATGTCCTGCTTTATTAGACCGCGAAATTCTGAATGCTGTCGAATACCTCTTTAAGGACAAGGTAGTACTCACCCTCGATTTGACAGGGGCTTTCGACAGTAACACACGACATAATTTTGACGCACCTCTCCCAAACCATCTGTGGACACAACACGTTTCAGTACTGTAAGCAATTTCTCTGTGCCCGGCAATCCTATTTCCAGATAAAAGATGAAGAACACGGCCCCTACCAATTAGGTACGAGAGGCACCCCGCAGGGCGCGGTCATTTCACCCCCACTATTCAATTTGGCGATGACGAAACTTCCGGCTCTGCTGGAAAGTGTCCAAGGCATACAGTACGCGCTATATGCCGACGACGTTACCATCTGGGCTAAGCATGGATCAGTATAGGAGACATTGAAGCCAACTTGCAGCAAGCGGAGGAGATTCTGGAGCTTACGCCCGCCGCTGCGGCCTTGGAATACTCCCCGGTGGTGGTGGTAGTGGCTTTTTTATTAAAACGGTAGTAAAAGGGAAGGAAAAGATTTTTGCCAGCCCCGGCATATGCCATCGATACTGAAGCACCTGAGCTGGGGCAGCGGAAATAAAGGATAGCAGGCAGAATAGAGAAATGAAATGAAAGAGACCCAGTACTCTGATATCAGCGTGTTCTGGGATGGGTCAGCTCGTTAGGAACAATTCGATTTTGGTAGTGCACTTCAGCGAGGGTCGAATGTGCAGAAATTCCAATACTCCCCGGCCAAATCGTTATTTGTGCACATTCGACCCTCGCCGAAGTGCACTACCAAAATCGAGCTGTCCCTAGCGAGCGGACCCATCCCAGAACACGCTGAGATGAGAGTACTGGGTCTCTTTATCAATAAACACCACCGTGTCAACACAAAACTGGCCAAATTGCGCAAGGTGGGGGACCAGGTAGGCCGCATGATCCGCCGGGTTTCCAACAACAACGGGGGGTTGCGGTGAAAAGATGCCTTGCGGCTGGGGCACGCATTCGTAACCAGTCGAGTCTTGTACTCGACTCCTTACCTTTCGCAAATGTGGCTTGAAAGCCCTTGAGGGGGTTCACCGTAAGATTTAGAAGCGTGCGCTCGATCTCCCGGTCAGCACGTCCAACCAGCGCCTCCTGGGCCTGGGATGGTCAACACCCTCGTGGAGATTCGAGAAGCACACTTGGCAAACCACTACACAAGACTCTCAAAGACGCCGTCGGGTCGCCGCCCCGTGCCGCAGAAAAACCGGTGTCGTCAGCGTCGGCGGCGTCGACCGTGAGCGAAAAAAAAAATGGCACTGGCTTAGCTCCGCTACGCCAGGATATACATAGCGGGAGGTACAGTCTTGATCAAAAAACTTAAGGCCGCTGTGAACGACCGGGGAGCGGCTGCGCTCCGCTATCGCGGCGCTGCCATCACCGGCGCGCGCCGCCGCTCGCTTGCACCGAGGATAAAGAGAGCGAGGGAAGATGTCTCTCACTCTCAAGCCTCCTTCGATAACAGCGCTGGTGAAAAACTAGTGCGGCGTTCGTTATGCCAGCTCGTCGCTAATTATGACCCGCGAGGGGACTGCAGAAATATCGAAAGGGACTTTTTTTCCTATTATCTCGACAGCGTTAAAAGCCCCGTGCCGCAGAAAAGCCGGTGTCGTCTGCGTCAGCGGCGTTGGTCGTGAGCGAAAAAAAAATGGCAGTGTCTTAGCTCGGCTACGCCAGGATATACGTAGCGAGAGGTACGTTTGCCTGGCTGAGCTTGTTGTTGGCACTGTATTTTTAGCAATGAGATACACGTCCGCATGAAATGTCCGGTTCATTTTTAATTGGTTTTGGGGGAAAGGAAATGGCGCAGTATCTCTCACATATATCGTTGGACACCTGAACTGCGCCGTAAGGGAAGGATAAAAGAGTGAGTGAAAGAAGGAAGAAATATGTGCCGTAGTGGAGGGCTCCGGAATAATTTCGACCACCTGCGTGGTGGTGGTGAAAAGCCTTTATTGAATGAAAGAGGTGAGGCTCTTTAAAGAGCCCCGCAATGGGTGGAGTCTTTATTCCGGGACCCCATTGGTCGAAGCCGCCAGCTTAGCCCACATGACCAAAGACTTTCCGGCCTGAAGGTCCGAACTGCCAAGCAGGGCCGCCTCCCATTCCTCTTTGGTAGGGTTGGGGTGGGGGTAGAGAGCTGAGTTGCGCTGGCAAGCCCAAACCATGTGGTAGGTGTCATCCACTTCCGCACAATGTTTGCACCTGCCAGTGAACGCGGGATCGAAGTGTTTTAGTACTGCCGGGCACAGCAATGTGTTCATGAATCATAAGAGTAGAACGCGTTCGTTTGCTTTCCCAGCCGCTTTACAGAGGCCGGGTAGAGGCGCTGCCTATCCTTATAATAGGATATGATAGCTTTGAAGGAGAGTAAGCAGCTAACTTCAGGTTCCAGGTGCTTAGAAGTCAATGGGAACGAACGGTGAATGAGTGCTCGGGCCGCCGCGTCTGCGGCTTCGGTTCCTGCTAGGCCCTGATGGCCTGGAGTCCAAACCAGGCAGCGGGGAGTAGGATCGGTATCCCAGCTGCAGTTCCTTAGTATTCGTTCAGCTAGTGGAGTTATCCTGCCAGCCTCATAATTGCGACATGCCGAACGCGAGTCTGTTATGTGTTTGGATTTTGAATCAGAAGCAGCTAGGGCGATGACGATATCTTCAGCTAGTGGTGTGCCTGGGGCTCAAAAGGAAAGCCCATCCACCTGTATTTCTTGATGTATGACCGCGGCCGTGTACCAGAACCCGTGGGTCGGCCGAGCTACATCTACGTAAAAGACACCATGTTTGATGCCATAATGGTGCGCTAAGGCTTCCGTCCTAGCCTGACGACGACCACTATGATCCTCCTTGTCCATCTTAGTGAGGGGGGGGGGGGGTGTCGAACTCTGACGAAGCATCTCCAGAGTTCGGGCACTCGGACCCGAACGTGAAAATCATGTTGGATGTGAAGGCGGACTAGCAAGTGCCGACCCGACTTCGTTTGGGCTAGCCTCGTGTATTGATTTGTGAGATGGGCTTCCTTGAGCTCCTGAAAAGTGTTCAACACTCCAAATGCATGAAGTGTCGAATTGTAGGTGGACATAGGAAAGCCAAATGCCCTCTTCATCATTTTGCGGAGTATTACCTCCACTTTGTCTTCCTCGTGTTACCGCAAGGGTAGATAACGGACCGCATAGAGGATTCGGCTGATTTCGAAAGCTTGACCAGCCGCACGGCATCCCTGCTTCGCAAACCCCCTCTCTTGTTGGAGACGCGACGGACCATACGGGCTACTTGGTCTCCAACTTTGCGGAGTTTGTGCAATGTTGTGTCTACTCTTCTTTGGTTATGGATGAAGAGCCCGAGTATTCGAATCTCTTTGGCCTCGTGTATGGGGCCACTTGTTAAGGAGAGATGTATTTGGGTAGTGTCCTTAGGGGATGCCCTAAGGTGCACAAATTCAGACTTGTTGGGTGCGCATTGGAGACCACAGTGCCCTATGTAGCGATCCACTACGTGAGCGGCTGTTGGCAGGCATTCCTCCATGCGCCCTAAGTTTACCTCTGTGGCCCAGATCTTGATATCATCGGCATACATCGCATGCCGTATGCCTTCCATACCATTCAACTGATCCGGGAGATGGAGCATCGCCACATTAAAGAGTAGGGGGATAGCACCGCGCCTTGTGCTGTCCTCCGCGTACCCATTTGATACAGACCAAATTCTGCCCCTTGGATTCTGATTAGTGCGACTCGATCGGTCAGGAAGTCTTTGATATAGTTGAAAGTGTTGTGGCCACAGTTGGTTTTTTTGAGGTGTGTCAGTATGACGCTGTGTTTGATGTTGTCGAAAGCTCCTTTCAATTCCAAGGCCAGGACGACATTGTTATTATGTGGGTGTTCGACTGGTTGTATTATGTCTCTGTTGAGTTGGAGGAGTGCGTCCTGTGCCGACGTAAGTGGGCGAAAGCCGAACATAGTGTCTGGAAATGTGTTTCGTTGTTCCAAATATTCGGAGAGCCTATCCTGCACCATGGTTTCCATCAGCTTGCCCACACACGAGGTGAGCGAGATAGGCCTCAAGTTGACTGTGTTGATTTTCTTTCTCGCCTTGGGGATGAAGTTTACCAGGGCTGTTTTCCAATCAAGGGGGGAGCGGGTTCTCGCCATTCCATATATTGTTGATGTATTTCAGAAGGGCCTCATACGCCTGATCAGAGAGATTGGCCAGCAGCTTAACTGCGACCTTGTCCCGTCCAGGCGCAGTGCCTCTCCTCATTTTGGTGAGGGCTGCCTTGAGATCAAATAATTGGAACGGTTGGTCGAACTCAGGATTATCTTTGTCTGCGTAAAGATACTCCTGACCGCGAGGGTCGTGTTCGCAGCAGAGATGCTTGTCCCTGAGTTTTCTCTGCAAGTTGTGTTGTGCTGCCCTTGAAATTGGGGAGTGCCCGTTGTAAGTGGCGCTCTGTTTCGCCTCGGGTCATCGCAAGGTCAATAAGGCTGCGGAAAAGCCTCCAAGTGTTCTTGCCGGATATCTGTCTGGCAGCCGTATTACACCGATCTATTCTGTTGGCGTCAGCAAGCTGGGAGGCATACTTAGTTGCTTTGTGAGTGAGATCTAGGATGCGCTTCTGGAGTATTCTGTTATGTTTCTGTCTTTTCCAACGTTTTGTGAGGCTGCGGCGGGCTTCCCAGATGTGTAGTAGATGGTTGTCCACTGCTCGGCAGTCTTCCATGGTCTGTATCTGTGTTTCTTGCTGCTTTGAGTGTTGTCATAAGTGTTTGGGCCCACTGATCGTATCCATCTTTAATCAGGTTGGCTGAGGGCAGGGGGCTTTCTAAAAGCCTGCCAGTCTGGGAGTTGAGCTTGTGTGAGCGGCCTTTTGAGGGGCCGCGTGTGAATAAGTGTGTTAATGATGCCAGTGGTCACTGCCTACTGTCTCTTCCGTGTTGTTCCATTCCATGTGTTGGATGTGTTTGGAAAGTCTGAGATCGGGACACGTGTCCCGAGTCACAGAGTTTCCCATTCGTGTGGGATGCACTGGGTCGGTCCTGGAGGGTGATGCCTATCATAGACATAAGCTACGCTAACTTTCTACCTCGCGCCTCCCCCTTTTTGTAGCCCCATAATTGGATGGGAGCATTGAAACCTCCCACAATCAAAAATGGGTCCCGGCCCGCTATCTTCAGTGCCCGGCTGAAGATATCTGAGAAAGTAATATGTTTGAGCTTGGGCGGACAGTATATGTTCAATATGTGTACAGGGGGATCAGAGCGTCGCAGAGGTAACACGGTGACCATAGTGGATCTTTAATGTGGACTGACATCGCACAGCACACGGGCGCTTTAGCGTTTTGCCTCCATAAAAACGCAGCCGTCGCGATCGGGTTTGAACCCGGGAACTCCGGATCAGCAGCCGAGCGCCCTAACCACTGAACCACCGCGGCGGGTAAATGTCCGGCTCACAGATGCATTTTCGGAAACTCGAATGGTGTGGTCAGTCACACGACGGGCCTTCCACATCCTCTTCGGTTGGTTGCCGATGACTGACGCCTTCCATAGGCTCCATCTCGGTGGCTATGCGGCGTCTACTACGCTCGGCAGTCTGGCGTCTCCGTTTGGCAAGGCGTTCCTCTCTCTGTTCGGGCGTCTCCGCTGCTCTCTTCGCCTTCTGACGCTCGTTCTCTCTTTGTTGAGTAGCCAACTGCCAGGCGACAACCTCAGGATCGGAAGAGTTAATGTTCTCTCGTCTATACCGCCGTTTATCCGCGGCTGGACTTTCCTTCTGTGCATCCATATCAAGCGTTGCGATACAGCCGCCGATTATATCTCCGCTTTTTATACGCAGTGCTGCCCATGCGACGACGTGCGGTTCGGATGATGAACGCAGTGTAACGTCATACCAAACGGCAGCGGCGGCGAGCCGCGCGGTGTGACGTCTTGCCAGATGGCTCCGCGAGCGCGCAAAGCACAGTAAACCGTCTCACATATCTCGGTGGACACCCGAACCGCGCCGTAAAGGAAAAGATAAAGGAAGGAGGGAAATGAAGAAGCACGCGGTGCTCCCAATCCCCCTCCCCCCCCCGGGGGGGGCATGGTAACAGCGCATGCGCACAACTGGCCTCCCGCATGTACCATGGTTGCGCATGCGCACAACTGGGTTGTCGCCTGTACCGCGAAATGCTCGACTGGTAGCTTAGTGTAGCTCCGGCTACAAGATGGCGGAGTATTTGTCACATCTCGGTGGACACCTGAAACCGCGTCCGTAAGGGAAGGCATTTTGAAGCGAAAAGCTTCACTACGCCAGTCAACACCACGCTTCACGCGAGCCGGCTTATGTCAGAGCACGAGTGACGTCACGCACGGCGCAGGTGGCCGCGCCGCAGACTCCGTCGCCTTTTCTCTCTCTCTCGCTCCCTAGCCACACCGAGCCACAGGTGTTCCGCCACTACGCAGCGCCGCGCCTTTCCTCAAAATGCAACTTTCAGTTTTCAGTTTTCTCTTTCTTCTCTCCCTCCCTCCTTTATCCCTTCCTTTACGGCACGGTTTCGGGCGTCCACCGAGATATGTGAACTGGCTACTGTGCCATTTCCTTTCCTCAAAAACCAAACAAAACAAGTGAGCCGATGACTTTCATAGAATTCATTTGCGTTGACAACTTTGCGAAGGCTGTTCATTTGAACGAAAGGAAAGGCGCACAACCGGCTACGTGGGTCAGTGGAGACTTCAATCTCGCTTTCATGCACATCGCGTTGGTGTCAAAAGCCTGCTTTGACTGCGTTCCGCACACTGGATAGGCAGTGGGCCCTCCCTGCCCACCTGGGAGGTCGCATGCAGTTAATGCTTGATCGCGAGAGATTGATCACCAAATCAACGCTGCGGCCTAGGTATTGCTGCAGTGCCGCATGTCAGCCACAAAACTGTCAGTGCTAATTCATTCATTCCAAATCTCTGTCGCACCACAGATCAAAGCAGGAATGAGGCGTCCACATATCCAGGGAGTCAGTTATGTGCCCTTCCTTTGCTCAAAGCCATCGTCGTCTAGAACTTTGTCAATGGCAACGCCAATGAACACAGTGAACGCCGATATCTTTCGCTTTGTATATCGTGGATTAGCTGAGCTAATCCACATTGTTTCTTCCTTTGCGGCGCGGTACGGGTGTCCAGCGAGAACTGTGAGACAAGCGTCCTTTTCTTTCCTTTAAACAATTTTTCATTTCACTTTTATTTCCTTACGATCCGGTTCGGGTGTCCGCCGAAATATGTGAGACAGGGATTGCAGCAACAATTTAACTCGGATCGCAGATCCCACCATACCCACTCGCATTGGCACAAGTGTCACCCGCGACCCCACACCCGATCTCACATGGGCCACACCGAACATAATCGTTAAATCTCACACGGTGCTCCAAGACAGCCTTGGGAGTGATCACTTTCCAGTCTCCACTACTATTGCTTACGATTCCAAGATTTTCAGCCCTAGTTCACAGGTCCTCACTGACTGGGATGAATTGCGCTCATACTTGGCAGCTGATTCTACCGAACCACGTACTGTCACCGACTGGACAGACCGTCTGGTGGAGGCTATCCAGGCGAACAGCAAACGCATTAAAAACACCCCTGCGGCACCGCAGGTTGATCCGCACCGGGCTCATCTGTGGGAGGCCGACAGGGACTTCTCAAGCGCTGGCGTCACCAGCGACACAATCGTAAATTTAGACTCCGCATAGCCGCTCTCACTCATGAGACAGAAGTATACGCGAACACCCTAGCCCGCGCAAACTGGGCAACCTTTTGTAACGACCTCAAGGGTATATTAAGCACTAAACGCACGTGGTCCTCCTACGCGCTTTCTTCGATCCAAAAACCACTAAATCTGAGACACAAGTAAGCACACAACGTCTAATACAACTAGAGCTTCAAAAGGGCACAGGCGCAATTGGCCAAATACGGGACACATATATACCCCCCTCCTCTGTCGGCAGATCCACCCAATCTACCTCCACCTAACTCGGAACTTGATGCCCGCATTATCTTAACCGAGGTCCGCCGAACACTCTTTAGTATTCACTGCTTTACGGCGCCGGGGCCGGATGGCATAACGTACAATGCACTACTCAATCTGGACGAAGTCTCGTTTCAGGAACACACGGATCTCTTTAACAACCACTGGCACGCTGGGACGCTCCCGTCAGCCTGGACAAATGCCAGCATACGATTTATACCCAAACCGGGCAAACCCCTCACCCTTAAAAATTTGCGCCCCATCTCCTTAACGAGCTGTGTCGGCAAGCTCTTCGAGCAAGTAATTATCAATCGCCTGCAGCCGCTCCTAGAAACAGGCTTCCTCTCCAACGTTCGGAGTTCCCGGGTTCGAACCCAACCGCAGCGGCTGCGTTTTTATGGACGAAAACCGCTAAGCGCCCGTGTGCTGTGCGATGTCAGTGCACGTTAAAGATCCCCAGGTGGTCGAAATTACTCCGCAGCCCTCCACTACGGCACCTCTTCCTTTCTTCTTTCACTCCCTCCTTTATCCCTTCCCTTACGGCGTGGTTCAGGTGTCCAACGATATATGAGACAGATACTGCGCCTTTCCTTTCCCCAAAAGCCAATTATTATTATTATTATTATTATTATTAATATTATTATTATTCCAACGTTCAATTTAGCTTCCGTCCAAACATCTCGGCGCAAGACTTACTTCTCGCCCTTAAAAAGTCTCTCTTTTACACTAAGCGGCGTACAGCCGCTACGCGAGCCAAACTGGCCCTGGATAGTCATAAGGATTTCGACACAGTAAGCCATCACCATATCCTGACTACATTAGCCACCACCGGCTGTGGCACCCGCATATAGCAATGTGTATGGGCCTTCCTTCAGAGACGCACGTCCAAACTCTATCTTGGGGACGTCGCCTAAGATCTTGGGGACGTCGCCTGCCCCGCCGCGGTGGCTCAGTGGTTAGGGCGCTCGACTACTGATCCGGAGTTCCCGGGTTCGAACCCGACCGCGGCGGCTGCGTTTTTATGGAGGAAAAACGCTAAGGCGCCCGTGTGCTGTGCGATGTCAGTGCACGTTAAAGATCCCCAGGTGGTCGAAATTATTCCGGAGCCCTCCACTACGGCACCTATTCTTCCTTTCTTCTTTCACTCCCTCCTTTATCCCTTCCCTTACGGCGCGGTTCAGGTGTCCAAAGATATATGAGACAGATACTGCGCCATTTCCTTTCCCCAAAAAAAACCAATTATTTATTATTACGTCGCCTCCCAGCCTTTCCCCCTGCCTTACCTGGTAACCCCACAAGGGGCGGTCCTATCACCTTTACTTTTTAGCATTGCCCGAGCGCCACTGTCAAAGGCCCTTGATGCTATCCAGGGCTCCACACAGCCATATACGCAGATGACATAACCCTCTGGACAACGCGAGGATCCATTCGAACAGACCAGGATATCCTGCAATCTGTCATAGACATCACCGCCACCCAATTAGAAAACACAGGCCTCCGTTGCTCTCCAAATAAATCTGAACTCTTGCAGCTGAAACCCCTGCCCAGTGACCCCCCCCCCCCCCCCCATTGAACTGCACATGTACGGGAATCCAGTGCCTATTGTGTCTCAGGTGAAGATTCTCGGCCTTCTCATTAACAACACACTCGATGCTACCCCCACCCTCCAGATCTTGCAAAGACAGACCAAACAGGTGGCAGCACTAATCGAGCGGGTGGCAGCACGCAATCATGGGCTGTCTGAACGCGAGACCCTCAATATGACAAATGCATTAATCATCAGCCGCATTACATACCACCTCCCATACCACATACTCACTCAGTGTCAAACACAACAGGCAGACATCCTAATACGCACTGCTGTCAACTACGCCGTACGTCTTCCACGGACGGTTAGCACGTAACGCCTCCTGGCCACTGGTACCCACAATACCGTGATCGAATTAATAGAGGCTCAACGCACCCAACCAATTAGGCCGCCTGAGTCGCACGGAAACAGGACAATGCCTACTGCGACAGCTCCTTTTGAATCCACCCATTCCCACCCCAACAAGTCCTACACCTTACATGATTTCTCTGCGCACGCAGGATCACATATATCAGAAGCCCCTACCGCGCAATATGAGCGCAAGCCTCCATCAGGGCAGGCGGCAGGCTCGAGCGAGCTATTACACCAAAACATACAGCAGCCGCTCCGATATCCTTTATGTCGACATGGCAGAAAATTCTAAAGTAGGATTCTACACGGCAGTCGCAGCCTATGAAAACGGCACTGTGGGGGGCGCCTCCACTATCCGAACTAATTCACCTGCAGAGCCGGAAGGAGCCGCCATCGCACTTGCGCTAGCCCACCCCACCATTGACAAAAACATAACCGAAATTTGCACAGACTCTTAGGCCGCATACAGCCACTTACCTAAAGGGAGTGGCGACACCGGCCACAACGTATTCTTGCCACAGCCTCCTCTCTCGACCGAACGGTTACTCTGTTGTGGATCCCTGGGCATGCCTCGATCCCCGGTGATGAGCGCGTTCATGCGCTGGCCCGAGAACTCTCCTCCCGGACCCCGGATGATCAGGCACTGAACCCTGCGCAAGAGGCCCCATCGGTCCTTTATACATATCATCAAATCACCGCATTCTACAAACTCAGCCGTATGACATTACCACCACCCCACAGTACTTTTTCGCCCTTATCCAGCGCCACATGGCGACAATTACAGACGGGCTGCTTTCTTTCACCCTGCCGTCTCATGCTTTCACCCCACCTTTCCTCCTCATTGTAACACCTGTGGCGTGCCCAGATCCACACTTTTCCACTACCTTTGGGAATGTCCTTCCACACCTGCAGTACCCCACATCCCCAATCGCACTCATTCTTCCTGGGAGGCTGCTTTACGGACCGCTCAGCCCGCCGGCCAGAAATGGCTGGTGGATCGGGCCTTATGTGAGGCACAGGCCCGTGGACTCTTGGACCAGTAGGTGACCATCTTGAATAAATTATTTCTTTCCTTTTTTTAAAATAAAAGTTGTTTCCATCCATACAACTCGGAAGTGCCGCCGTAGCCGGTATCTAGAGACAAATTTCATTAAACGGCTTGGTCTCAGAGGCCATTATTCATGAGATCAATCAGAAGACGCATTGCTTATTAGCCAAAGGAGCTACTCACCCCCTCACCTTCATGTAATAATGCCTGGCGGCCGCAAAAGCACTGGTTTTTTAAAGCTTTTGCTTCAAAATCTGCTCAATTTCAGTGAGATCTCAGCGCGCACTGTATAGCCTTCAATTACCCTGCTCTATTCCGAAATTATTTTAACTCAATTTAATTTATTCACATTTGCCTGACGGATAATCTTACTTTCTGCCTGCCTGAAAGGAGCAGGATAAGGTGCCTGCTCCCTTCATAGCACGGTTCTGGCGTCCCTAGAGTTTGGCACATGTTGCGCGTTGCTGTGCATTTTAAACGAACGCACTGTTTGTCTTCTCAAGGCGGCCCGCGCACGCGTACGTGTCAGCACGTTAACTACGCAAAGAGGCAATATCGTGGCCAAAAAAAATTTAAATTTCCTGTAGGAAAGGAAAAAAACGCAGTAACTCTCTCACTAGTGCTGGACACCCCATTAGGGTCTTTTTTTTTGATGAAAGGAAACGTGCAGTAATAATAATAATAATAATAATAATAATTGGTTTTTGGGGAAAGGAAATGGCGCAGTATGTCTCATATATCGTTGGACAGACAGACAGAAAAACTTTATTCAGCAAGTGAGTTTTAGACCCAGCTGGGTCTAAAGCAAACGGTCATTCTCGCTGCACGCATTAATAATAATAATTGGTTTTGGGGGAAAGGAAATGCCGCAGTATCTCTCTCCTATATCGTTGGGCACCCGAACCGCGCCGTAAGGGAAGAGATAAAGGAGGGAGTGAGAAAAGAAAGGAAGAGGAGGTGCCATAGTGGAGGGCTCCGGAATAATTTCGACCACCTGGGGATCTTTAACGTGCACTGACATCGCACAGCACACGGGCGCCTTAGCGTTTTTCCACCATAAAAACGCAGCCGCCGCGGTCGGGATCGAACCCGGGAACTCCGGATCAGTAGTCGAGCGCCCCGTGAAGTAACTGCCTAATTTCTCGGTGGATACATCAACCCCGCCGTGAGGGAAGAGAAGAACGTTGGAGTAAAAGAAGGAAATAGAGAAAGAAGCGCCGTAAAGGAGGGCCCAGGAATAATTTCACCATCATCGAACAGCACCCGGGCGCCTCTTACATGTCACCTGTATTTAAACACGGCCGCCGCAGTTGGATTCGTATCCGGATGCTTCGGCTCAGCAGCTTAGTGCTCTAACCAACCACGAGCCACGGTGCCGATTATCGATGGACACCTCTGTCTTCAGTAGTAGTGTTGATGGAATATTAGCTTTGCGGAAAGGAAAGACTCAGCCACTCCGTCATTTCGAGATGGACAGCTCAACGGGGCCTTGAGGGAAATCAATGAAGGAAAGAATCAAGCAAGAAGTGAATGAAGGAAGACAGAAAGAGGTGCCGCAGAAGGGGTCCTGATTTATTTCGACCATCTGCTGTGCTTTCAAGGGAAACCGAGGGCGACTGCATGCAATTTTTGTTCTGAGTAAAAAAAAATTATTCACTTCCTTTTGCAGATATGTTAACATTTTTCCTATAGAAAAAAATTGCTGCAGTTCAACTACTGCTGAACCAGGTTAGAGAGCGAAAGCTGTATTGTATCGGGCAAGTAGACGTGGCTTGGTGTCTGTAACGTTGAGAGCTTTCCGTACTCTAGATATGCAAAGCGGTCACCCTGCCACTCTGGCATGTGGCAGCGACTTGGCGTCTGTAACGTTGACTGCGTTCCGCTCAATGGATAAGCACCCGCCGCTGTGGCTCAGTGTATAAGGCGCTCGTCTACAGAGTCAGGCAACCCGGGTTCGAACCCGAGCGCGGCGGCCCCTTTTTGGTGGTGGTGAAACGCAACTGATGGGGACACTTCAGTCTGCTTACGTGGAGGAATGCGAAGGCATGTGTTTTGAGGAAAGGAAACGTATTTGACTGAAGGAAAGAGCGCAGCAGCTTTCAAATCTCGTCATCTCCGTGGACGCCGCAATCCCGCGGAAGCATTTGTTTTGAGGGAAGGAAACGTTTTGACTAAAGGTAAGGGCGCAGTAGCTCTCAGATCTCGACATCTCGGTGGACACCTCAATTCCGCGAAAGCATGATCTCTGGCTCCGGGAAGGTCAAATTTAGCAACACTCACGAACGCCTTTACCTAGCGTATATTGAAGCTTTCGCTTCAAGACTCATGTTTGAGCAAAATGAAATTTATAGTTTTCCAGCCACTGAAAGCAAAGTCTGAATGCGTGCTAGGCGCCCGTGTGCTGTGCGATGTCAGTGCACGTTAAAGATCCCCAGGTGGTCGAAATTATTCCGGAGCCCTCCACTACGGCACCTCTCTCTTCCTTTCTTCTTTCACTCCCTCCTTTATCCCTTCCCTTACGGCGCGGTTCAGGTGTCCAACGATATATGAGAGAGATAGTGCGCCATTTCCTTTCCCCCCAAAACCAATTATTATTATTATTAATGCGTGCAGCGAGAAGGACCGTTTGCTGCCATTTTGAAGTGAATGGCAGTGTAGGATAATGGAACGTGAGATCAGTGCAAAATTTCGGTGTCCACGCATGGAAGTTATTTTACAATTAGTCGGTGGTGGCAACGCCTGTATTATGTCTTTTGGTCTTTTCTTCCGCATAAAATCTCTGGTGTCCATTGGAGTGGTCTCTTTTTCGTCCGAACTCCATATTCTTTCAAAGCAGGCTAACTTCAGCTTCTCTACGGTGTCCGTTTAATACCGTGAAAGAAAAGTTGAAGGAGGAAATCAGATAGGCGATGAAGGTGGGAGAGAATGAAGGAAATGAGAGCCTCCGTAGTGGCGGGGGACTTTTGAATTACGCCTCGATGGAAACGCGGCCGCCGCAGCGAGATTTCACACTGCGTCCTGGGTTCAAGCAGGCGAGCGAGCATTCTAACCAGTGAGGCACCTCGGCGGGTTTAAAAATGGGCAGTCTGCCTCGTCTCCGTTAGTATAGGTTTATGCATGAAATAGACCACAGGAGAGGCGTGCCAGATTCTAGGCCAGCTCGTAGGTAGCCGCCCTCGGGTGTCGGCAAGGCTCCTAGCTTAAGAGAGCTTCTTGTTGGCATAATTGGTAATTGATCATTATAATTAAAAGGCGCCAAAAACCGCACACACAGACACGCGAGAAGAGAACGGAACAGTTGTGATTCAGTTGGGAAAACCAGTTGTGTTTGGCGCTCTATCCCTTTCTGTTCTCTCTCGTGTGTTTGTGTGTGTGTGTGCGCGCGCGCGTATGTGTGTGTGTGTGTGTGTGTGTGTGTGTGTGTGTGTGTGTGTGTGTGTGTGTGTGTGTGTGTGTGTGTGTGTGTGTGTGTGTGTGTGTGTGTGTGTGTGTGTGTGTGTGTGTGTGTGTGTGTGTGTGTGTGTGTGTGTGCGCGTGTGTGCGCGTTTGTGTGTGCGTTTGTATGTGTGTGTGCGCGCGCGCGTGCGTGTGTGTGCGTGCGCGCTCGTGTGTGTGCATGTGTGTGTGTTGTTTTTGGCGCCATTATAGTGCAATCAAGGTTCCTAGGCTGTTCGATGCACCGCCAGCTTTGCCCGGTGCTGCTCTGTGAGATGAGCAGAGCGCCTTCTCTCTGCGGCTGCTTTCGTGCGGCTTCAGAAGTCAGACGCTTCTCTTCCATCTGCACAGCGAGCGTTCGCAATCGCGTTCGCGCCACCTAGCAGAATGGTTTTCTTAAAGGCGGTAATACCAGCGGACTTCCCCTGGTGTCATACTGCGGGTTCCTTGTTTCTTCGCTCACCGAAATATTTGTTGCGTCTAGGGTAAGGGGGCAGCTCTGTGCACTTTCATAGAGGGTTGGACTCGCAGTTCTTTAATGCAATAAGTTTCAGGATTAAACATTTAGCATGCGCCATTAACGACCAGCATGTTATGCAGAAAGCGGAACATTGTGGACTGTGGTAGGCTTTTCACGAATTATGATGTTAGTTCCTTGCATGCTAGATGCGAGACTAGAAAAAAACTGTCCGGATAGGTAAATTTTCTCTCTGATTTTCTACGCACGGAGGTCAAACACGTTCTCCTTGTGTTCGAGATAGAAAAATTTGATACCAGGGTGACATTTTGATGGTGAAAAAGTGCCAAGTCAATTGGCGCGCTCTACTGTGTGAATTTAAGCTTTGTAGATTTATAATTTAATAACTGCGAGAGATACGTCGGTGTTTTCTATTGAGCTGGGCAGCACAGCACAGCAAGGCGCACAATGTGTACTTCATATTAATGAATAAGTAAACAATGAATTAATTAAAATTAACTAATAAGCTTTATATTCTCGATTTTAGGGGGCACGATTATATTGTGAAACTGATGGCTGTCAACGCCGAAGGTGATCCGTGTTTGTTTCCTTAATCGCAATGTGGTTCTAAATATCAAATGTCAAAAATTATGCTTTCGAAACTCGCCGCGCTCCCCGCCGCGGTGGCTCAGTGGTTAGGGCGCTCGACTACTGATCCGGAGTTCCCGGGTTCGATCCCGACCGCGGCGGCTGCGTTTTTATGGAGGAAAAACGCTAAGGCGCCCGTGTGCTGTGCGATGTCAGTGCACGTTAAAGATCCCCAGGTGGTCGAAATTATTCTGGAGCCCTCCACTACGGCACCTATTCATCCTTTCTTCTTTCACTCCCTCCTTTATCCCTTCCCTTATGGCGCGGTTCAGGTGTCCAAAGATATATGAGACAGATATTGCGCCATTTCCTTTCCCCAAAAAACCAATTATTACACTCGCCGCGGTGGCTCAGTGGTTAAGGCGCTTGTCTACTGATCCGGAGTTCCCGGGTTCGAACCTGACCGAGGCGGCTGTGTTTTTATGGAGGCAAAACGCTAAGTCGCCCGAGTGCTTTGCGATGTCAGCGCACCTTAAAGATCCCCAGGTGGTCGAAATTATTCCGGAGTCCTCCACTACGGCACCTCTCTCTTCTTCTTTCACTCCCTCTTTTATCCCATCCTTTACATTCGCGGTTCAGGTGTCCGACGATATGTGAGACAGATACCGCGTCATTACATTTCCCCAAAAAACCAATTATTTCTAATTATGTAGCTCGTTGAGTTGGCTTTCCCGTAATGCAAGTCTCAAAAATGGGGTCTCTTGCGCTTCTTGTGCATGGAATACAGATGCAGTGGGTGTATTTGATGACGTAGAAGTAGTTAACTTAATTTCGGAGGCGATACGATGCGCAGCGACGCCATTTTATATTAATGGCACTTGGGATATTAGTTTACGATTCAAGAACTTCGAGGAGATTGGATACACCTAAGATTTTACGTTATAGAGATGCTTTATTGTCTTTGACCTGAACTTGTGCACAAAGCTGGGTCTGTCTTTTAGCGAATGCCAAGGTCTGATCATTGATGCCTGTAATCATTGCCAGTGAAGCGTTGGCCGCCGAAGGATATTCCTTTGTTTCGGACATCCAACTTTCGGAGCGCATCCTGGGTGGGCCGAGGTTAGTTTCAGTGTTTCCAGAGCAGAGCAAATCGCATAGCATATTCACCGAAACTCACGAATAGCACTAGTGGACATAGGAGCAATAACAGAAACAGACCTTACGACTTCTTGAAGTAAAGTGAATTATTATTTCTGACCTGCGGATCCACTTGGTATTTCGTGTAGCCTCCCGAAGTATTGACGCGATGCGTTAAAGGCCCCACTGTCCACAAAATCTCTTGTCGGCGCTGTCGGTGTCGGCGTTGTGAGCGAACAAGCATGTGCATGTCTCTGTCAGGTGGTGCTCAGAGAGCGACCCTGGATGCAGGTAGGCCACCTAGGTCACGCGACTTTGCACTGTTATCCCAACCTGGCCACCGGATAGTCAGCAAACTGGCAGTTAAATTAATAAATGGTCGCGCGGCAAGATCAACGTGAGCCGCACACGAGGCCCTCTGCTGGGAGCACCCGCCATCGCCGGGCAGTGACGCATCGCTTAACCGTTGAACCACTACGCCACAAGGGGCATAAGGGCTCCCATGGATCTATGAATGTAGAGAATGACCTTCGGCAGTTGGGAATAACCCAATGCGCTATCGCGTCATATATTTAAGGCGGAGCTTAACTGTTCCCCCAAAGTTTTTAAAATTCAGTTCTACCTGCAGATTGACCCCCTTTTGACGAGCGAACAGTCCCCCAGAGTAGATAACTGCTCACAGAGCGCTTATATGTTTTTGAAGGAATGAGACGACTGATGCGATCTTCACATTTAATAATTCACAACATCATTTACAATTACGTCCAAATAAAAAATATAGAAAAACTATTAAAAAAACAAAGTCGAAACCCCGGGCGCCTCTTTAAATGGCGTAGCAGGATCCACCGAACTTGCGCAGGACGCCCATAAACTTCTTCAGCCGTCTGCGTAGGTGAGAAAACAGTGAGTGAGGGCGGTGAATCAACCAGGGCAGACACAGACAACAGTCGCTTAGTAATCGCATTAAAAGCAGCCAATTGTTCGATAGTGACCTCTGAGGCCCACGTGGTGTCATGCAAAACGGAGACACTTAGGTATAGCTTGGTCAGAGTAAGGCGTGCACCCTCAGAAATGACGGCTGCTCCTTCAGTGACACTCAACCGCAATGCGACAGCGGAACTGCGTTCGCCAGTCACAGTCTCGGATGCAGCACTTTGTGGCCACATGGAACGATAGTTGAAGTTTGGGATTCCAAAAAAAGTTGCAAGAATATACACCAAGAGGTCCCAAGGTACAAGGCCGCAGGTGGGACCCCCTATGAGAGAACCTTGGCTCTGTTGCATGCTGTCGTTATATTCGACGGCAATCCCCGTAACCATTAACAAACAATTGGTGTGAGATGGAGTGATGGTTGCAACCGTGTTGGACGTCGTTCAGAAAAAACGAGGCCAACTCTTCAAAAGGAGGACGCGACGCATATAATTGTTTCGTGCCCTACGTAAATTCCTTTTCCAGTATATCCCTGCAGCTAGCCTACTGTCAGCATATGTTAAAGGGACACTGGGGACAACTCCACACTTAGTACAAAGCTAATTTTGTAGCTCTTCCTGGCTATGTTGATCTCTGTCCAACAGCAAAAAAGAAACATTTATTGCCGAGAAAATTTCGTCTAAAATTTTTCGTGCCACCTGATGAAACTTGTGAGGAAAAGACCGAAAAGGGCTCCATGATCACCGTTTTGGAATGAATAGCCGTGTTGCTTAGCCTCAGCGATCCGCGTTTGTAAACGGCACTTCACTTGCGAAAATGGCTGGGGGTGGCGAAACCCATGTTTCATTTTTATACAAGACTAGCTCTTTTGGATGTTGGTTTTAATTTCAAGGCAACTTGTCAATTGGCAAATTGTAAGATTGTAAAATAGTTAAATTGTAAGAGGAAAATTGTAAGATACTTTTGTGAACATATCGATGGGAATGGTCTAACCTTCGAATGCGTAGCAAAATCTCGCTTTTAAAGTAAGTCGTGGCTTCGAGTCGAGTAGTTCACAAAGCCATAGAAAACCATGAGGGAATATGGTTGGGCATGTTCGTTCATCGCTACACAGGTACTATAGCGCGGTAACTGCAGACGGTAACTACAGCGCTTGTCCTGTTCTCGCGCCGTCCTCTGTAGTTACCGCGGTATGCTTTATGTGTACAGAAAATCAACCGGGCGTTGATAAACAACTTTGAGTTGAAAAGAATACGCTTGCCCCGAAATTGTGGTTACGACTTTTCGAGCTAATAAATTGTCCGTTTTCATAGAATAGAGCGTCCTTAAATTAGAGCAAGTTCATTTATCGATACTGGCAGCCGTAAATTTGTCTTCGGTCTTTGTAACACTACTCACCTGCTCCCCACGACTGGCGTATTAAGGGCTGCTCATTTCTAAAGATGGAAATGAGCTTTCACGCAATGCATGAGAGCTTCGCCACTTGATTGATTGATTGCGCCAGTGAACCAGAAGTGACAGTTTCAAAAGATTGGAGTGTCGCTTTTTACACGATCGTTGCACGTAACAGCAGCTCAGAGGTACTAAAGGGACCTACCACAGGTAACCAGCAAGCTTATTCAGATATGGTGTGGTAGCCACCGCAGAATACAGCGCACTGCAGTGAACAAAGCGCGACTGGAAAACAGCCTGAAACCAACTCGGCCACCGCTCTTCAAGTCGGGATGCGTGGCGAGGGCTACTCTCGCGCATCCCACAAGGCAAGACAAAAAAGAAACTTCTTGAGGTGCAGGTGACCCCTTGAGCTTGGCCCTTCGCAGCTTTCATTTTGTTATCAATTTCATCTGCCTACTACAAATATATTTGTACGACTATCCGAATGAACTCAACTCAAGCCTCGACGCTAACCGCGTGTTTTTCTTTTAGTCTGTGTAGGCTTTTCTTCAACCAGCCCTGGAAGATACGGCAGTACGGTCTGCGCAGGTGGCATGTTTAGGTAATTATCTTTAACCAAGTTTTTCATTATTTTTTAAGGGCACAATAGTATTGGCAGAATCGGAGGGATTCAAGATCGCAGGCAAATCAAGCTTTTAGATAGAACTGTGAGCGCAAAACGAGCCCATGCCGCAACCAAATCGCGAGATGCGCCGGAAATAGTTTTAGCGAACTTCACAACGGAGAGACGCGTTTAAAAGCAAAAGAAAAAACAATCGAAGCAGCTTTCCTTGGGCATCGGGCGGACCGGAGCCTTCCCTCTTGCTTCGCCGGGGACGAATCGTGGACCGGGGACGAATCGGGGACAAGCTAATTCTTTTACAAAAACGCATTCTTCGTATATATAACAATTACCATGGTTGTTATGCAGATCTTGAAACCGCTTCTTCTTCGCGCAGACAAAATTTATTATAAGAAGCTTCTGCTTACAGTACACAAACAGAAATTATTCTCTAAAACATTCAATAGATACATCTCGGCACCTTCTACGGCGAAACATCCGACACAAGCCGAAAACAAGAACAAATTATGGAAAGCAAACATTTTTATATCAGTCAACTGAAATATTAAACAAGGTTGAGGAACTGTTAGACTTTAGCGCTTCATTGGGTACTTTCAAAAAAGCGTTAACCGCATTGCTACTAGCCGATGTTGTTTCCTTTTCTTGATCAATGCCATTCTGTTCCATTTCTGCTTGTTTGTATGTACATACATCCCGTCACAAAATGAATATCATCATCATTTATTGAACCCTTAAAGATCCCGTCTGGGACATTACATAAGGGGGGGGGGGGGGGGAAGACAGTGATGTGAAACGGTCACACAAAGGCATGTAAGCATAAAAAAGCATAACAAGAATAACAAGAATAACAAGTTTGACGTGAAATTAGCGTCAGGTGATTCGAATAGAACAGAATATACATGGCAAAGCAGTAGTATATAAATTACACATTAAAAAGTACGGAAATTAAATAAGTGGGAAAACACTTGTGGGGGGGGGGGGGGGTGTCACAATAACACAAGCAGATCAAATTGCACGCAGAGCATCGCGAGGGAAGTAGCTATAGTTGGATCAAGTGGTCTGTTATTAGCTGCCTAAATCTGGTGGGATTAGTTTCGATGACAACGGTTTCAGGAAGATAGTTCCATTCCTCTATGGCGACGGGAAGGAAAGATTTGTTGAAAGCGTTGGATGAACCATGCAACCGCTGAATGCTGAGGGAGTTGAATAATCGGCGAGATGAGCGTAAGGGAGTGGATAACAAAGTCTGGCGTAGTGCGGGGAAGTTAAAGTATAGTTTGTGGAAAAGACAAAGAATTGATACTTTTCTGCGGAATGCTAATGGTTCAAGGCCGAGAGACGATTTTAGGTTGGTAACGCTGTGTCGAGACGAATACTGCGACGTTATGAAGCGCGCTGCCCGATTCTGGATAGCTTCGAGCAGTTGTATTAAGTAGAGCTGGTGAGGGTTCCATATTGCTGAGGCATATTCCATTTTAGCGCGAATGAATGTTTCGTATGCTTGTTGTCTGATTGGTGCAGGGGACATTGATAGTGATCTTCGGATAAAGCCAAGAGCTCTGGAAGTGCTTGCGCAAAGTTTGATAATGTGATCTGACCATGTTAATTTGTTCGTTATTTCGACGCCAAGGTACCTGTAAGAATTCGTTACTGACAGCGCCACAGAGTTCAGGGAGTACTGGAAATTAGTAATGGAACGTTTGCGTGATATGTGCATGCATTTACATTTCGAAATATTAAGCTGCATGAGCCAGTCGGAGCACCATTTCTGTATTTTATTTAGGTCGTCCTGTAATAATTCCTGGTCAGTGTTATCAGATATGCGGCGATAAATGATGCAATCATCCGCAAAAAGACGGACAGATGACGAGATTCCAGACGGAAGTTCGTTGATGAAGATTAGGAAGAGCAGCGGAGCAAGGACGGAACCCTGGGGTACACCGGAGATAACTACGGTAGTTGCAGATACGTGATTAGCGATGACGGTGAACTGCGAGCGATTAGTCAAGAAGCAGCGAATCCAGGAAAAGACTAGAGGGTCGAGTGACAGGCATGCGAGTTTACAGATGAGACGTTGGTGAGGAATGCGATCAAATGCTTTAGAGAAATCTAGGAAAATGGCGTCTGTTTGAAATAAAGAATCTAGACTTAGATGAAGATCAGTTGTGAATTCGAAGAGTTGTGTTTCACATGAGAAGCCTGCCCTGAAACCATGCTGTTTGGGAAAGAAAAAAGAGTTTTTATCGAGGTGATCTGCAATATTGGAGTACAGTATATGCTCAAAGAGTTTACACGAGATGCATGTTAATGAAATAGGACGATAATTCCAGGGGTCAGAGCGGTCACCGGTCTTAAAAACGGGCACAACTTTGCTTGTTTTCCAATCGTCCGGAATTTGGCCGGTCTTTAGGGATTGGTCGAAAATGAGCTGTAGGATTTGGCTAGACAATTCTTTGGTTCCTTTGAGGATTTTGGCAGGTATGTTGTCGGGTCCTGGGGAAGTAGACGGCTTGAGATTTTCGATGAGCTTAGAAATTCCCTCAGATGTGATGGTAACAGGTGGCATTGAATCAAAATTAAGTTGCGGTAAAGTAGTCCTGTTGTCCGGTGGTTCGTGGGTGAAGACTGAGGTGAAGTAGGAATTCATAGTATCAGAGCGTTCTGAAAGCGGAACGTGTGTGCCATCTTGTCTTCTCAAAGAAATGTTGTATGAGCTGTTTTTGTTGGGCGTTATCAGATTCCAGAATTTCTTTGGGTTAGAGCGCATTATGTCTAGGAGATCATGATTGTAGAATTTTCTTTTAGACGACCGTAATAACTGGGTGTATTCGCGAAGACTGGCGAAGTATTTGTTCCATTTGACAGATGATGTAGAATTTTTGGCATTACGGAAGAGGAGTTTTTTCTTCCGCGATAATTTGCGCAAGGCATTCGAAAACCAAGGCTTAGTGGCGTCGCCGCGGATGCATATGAGTGGTACGTAAGCGTCAATGAGCGACAAAAGTTTGTGCTTAAAAAGGCACCAGTTTTCATTAACGGATCTCGTAGACATGGATAGGAGGAAGGCAGCGAAAAATTGATCGAGGTCGGAGTTCACACTCGCTAAGTCGGCATTACGATAATCACGGATGTATTTGACGGATGGTTGGTGGGCGGAAATTTCAATGGTTAGGTCGAAAAACAAGAGACTGTGATCACTGAGTCCACTAGATAGCGAAAGTGATTGGATTAATTCTGGACTGGAGACAAGAATGAGGTCAAGGATGTTTGAGCCCCGTGTTGGCTCATGAACTGCTTGGAAGAGGTTGAATGTAAGGACGAGTTCAAGGAAGTCTTTAGATTGGCGAGACGATGCTGTTAAAGCTTCCCAGTCGATATCCGGGTAGTTGAAATCGCCACAGAGTATAAAATTGGCGTGGGGAAGTCGAGAATGCAGGTCTTGAAGCACACAGTGAAGGTCCGTAATGAAAGATTGATCTGTGTCAGGTGCTCGATAGCATGCAATTACTAGGTTGGTACGAGACGGAAGACAGATTTTAAGACATATTATTTCGCTGCGGCAATTAATCTCGACTAGAGCGGATGGAATGTTAGATTTGACAAGAGCAAGAATGCCCCCTCCCCTGCGACCTATTCTATCTCGCCTGTAGAAATGAAAGGACCGGTTGTCTTGCAGCAGTTCTGCGTCTTGGATATCAGGTGTTAGCCAAGATTCGGTAAATACCGCAATGTCAATGTTATGATCTTCAAGGACGGTTTCAACTATTTCTTTTTTTGGCAGGTAACTGCGTATGTTGGTCATCAGGACAGAAGCTTTCTGATAAGTTGTGGTAGGACGCAAGCGTTTGGATGGTTGAACCTGCTGTAAAAACGGGACACATGGCGCCTTGGCTAATCGCTATGGTTTAAGTTCTACAATGGAATCCGTTTCAGCGTTGAAAGTGAACTGCCTTTTGCCGATAAGTAACTTGTCGAAGCGGATCTTAAATGAGGCGTTGCTTTGTTGGCCGCAAGAAAAAAGTTTTTTCCTCGCTTGTCGAACTTTTGCGGAGTAGTCCTCACGAACTGAGAATGAGGTATCTTTAAGTTTATGCCCTGCAACAAGAATTCTTGATTTATCTTTAAAGTGTGCCAGTTTAACAATTATTGGGCGGTTTTTGTCTGTTTGGAAACGGCCCAGTCGGTGCGCGCGTTCGATGTCTTGGCTATCAATAGTAATGTCTAGTTGTTCGGAGCAGAAAGAAATAATATGTGCTTCAGACTGTGCCCAACTTTCGCTGGGCTCATCCTGAAGACCGAGAAACAATAAGTTCGAGCGGCGCAAGCGGTTTTCAGCGTCGTCGCACTTGTTTGTTAATGCTTTTACGTTTGAAGTAAGTCTGGCCAAGTCGGTGTTATTTACAGATGCAGCAACATTTTCCGGATTAGATTCGACTGTTTTTTCCAGTGTTTCGACCCGCGCTGAAAGACGGCGGACCGAGTCTTCAATGTTTGTTTGAGCAGAACGGATCAAGGCAAGCTCTGCAATTACAGTGCTCTGAGAGAATTCAATGCGTGATATGGCTTCGGAAATTGATTCTAGAGACGGCGGAGCTTTGCTTTCGGTCGGGCCTGGGTTCAATTCGACGTCCCCAGATAACATGAGCAGAAGACAAGTCAGGTGGACGTTGAGGCAGAAGGGGCAAGCAATATACAGCAACCTTTTGCAACAGTCAATGGCGTCAAAGGGGCACGACACCGCTAGCAAGAACGGGTCACTAGAGCGGCAGGAAGCGGCACAGGGTGGATAACTAACCTGCAGTAGGTGAAGAAAGGGCGATTGCATGACGAGTTCCGATGCGGTGGCGTGCCCCAAATGGCCCCAGCAATACAGCGGCTTATGTAGGTGGCGAGTTCCGGTGTTCGTGCCCGGTTGCCAGATGACGGGCTGGTCCACCGCTGCAAGCAGCGGATGCAGGTCAGGGTGGTCGTTGTCGAAGAAGTCGTTGTCGGCAGGCAGCCAGGAGGACTCGGTAGCGTCATGCGTCGCGAAAAAGCCTGAGCTTTCGGCGCTGATACTTGAAGTGGCGGGAAGCCATATCAGGATAGCCTGCAGTAGGTGAAGAAAGGGCGATTGCATGACGAGTTCCGATGCGGTGGCGTGCCCCAAATGGCCCCAGCAATACAGCGGCTTATGTAGGTGGCGGGTTCCGGTGTTCGTGCCCGGTTGCCAGATGACGGGCTGGTCCACCGCTGCAAGCAGCGGATGCAGGTCAGGGTGGTCGTTGTCGAAGAAGTCGTTGTCGGCAGGCATCCAGGAGGACTCGGTAGCGCCATGCGTCGCGAAAAAGCCTGAGCTTTCGGCGCTGATACTTGAAGTGGCGGGAAGCCATATCAGGATAGCCTGCAGTAGGTGAAGAAAGGGCGATTGCATGACGAGTTCCGATGCGGTGGCGTGCCCCAAATGGCCCCAGCAATACAGCGGCTTATGTAGGTGGCGGGTTCCGGTGTTCGTGCCCGGTTGCCAGATGACGGGCTGGTCCACCGCTGCAAGCAGCGGATGCAGGTCAGGGTGGTCGTTGTCGAAGAAGTCGTTGTCGGCAGGCAGCCAGGAGGACTCGGTAGCGTCATGCGTCGCGAAAAAGCCTAAGCTTTCGGCGCTGATACTTGAAGTGGCGGGAAGCCATATCAGGATAGCCTGCAGTAGGTGAAGAAAGGGCGATTGCATGACGAGTTCCGATGCGGTGGCGTGCCCCCTACATTGCTAAGGTACTATTAGAGAAAGCATTCAGCTGAGTGCCTAACACTGCTTCATGAAATAAAAAAAAGGACGGAGTGCATCTATACTGGAGCTCAACATTATCGACCTGTCTGCACACCGCGCAGGAGTCTCCTCCGAGAAATCTAGACATATCCCAGGCCTGTGCGGGCTACATTTTCCTTGCCTAGCAATCCACTCCACTGCCAAAACAGACCATCGGTTATCTGCATTACATGCTCCTCTCTCCCACACAATGCAGCAAACTTCAGTTTCCTTCATATCAATTTTTAGCCCAACCAATCTGCTGAGGACATCGGCCTACAATCGCGCCCTGCAGTTTCACTGTACACATCAGAGGTTATCTACCGGCTCCACTCAGCCGTGCGTCCCAATACAAAGCTCTGAATACCTTTTCTGATATGCACTGAATAACAGCCACTTGTCACCTAACTTGTGGATTTTCGGAATTCAGAAGAGCCAAGGACAATCACGGCTAACTTACCTTTACGAAACGAGGGAGTCGGTAGCTGTCTGACACGCATGTCAATCGTTGCTCTGCTGGTCGCTGAAGCAAAAGATGCCTTAGTTGCGCCCGCTGCGATGCCTGGCAGCGAAGCTCTCCCGCAAGTGTATAATGTCAAACGTTTTCTTTACTCAACGCACGTTTTCCTACTGTTCCTACCACTGGCCGCTGAAGGAAAAAGTGGCAAGGTTTCGGCCGCATCACTTTCGTGCGGCCCTGCGGTTCGGCGCTTTTCCGCCGCTATGATGTCGCCCTCCGCTGAAGCGAACGACGCCGTTGTTCCACCTGTTTCGTTTTTCTACGGTCTTGCGGTCGATGGTTTTCTGCCGCTGCGCTGCTATTCCAAGCTGCGTTGTGGCCCTCGCGACTTTTCCGTCTCCCTTCCTTTGCGGGCACTCGCGCCTGATTGCGCGTCAACTCTCCGCCACCTTTCCATCTAACTAGTCACGTGACCAGACTAAACGTAGCAACCTAGGTTTATACATTTATTACATTTTTGGGCGTGTAAAATGTCTCTGAAGAAAGTTTCTTATAGCGAGCATTTCCTTTAAGGCTTACTTACAAATTGCAGCGGAAGTTACGCGTACATTACAGCGAGCCAATGAGCAGTGGCCTGGCTGGGTTTGCGCTGAAAAAAAACACGCATTCGGGCTAGGGCAGTGGAAGAGTGAAGGGGGGAGTTGGAGAGCTGGACACAAAGGCCTGTCTCCGGACCGATTTCTGCCTAGTGGCTGCGCAGACAAAGGCCTGTCTCCGGACCCATTCCTGCCTAGTGGCTGCGCAGACACAAAGGCCTTTCTCAGGGCCCATTCCTGCCTAGTGGCTGCGCACCCTCGCACGCGCTCGACGGAAAAATACGTAGGCCAGACTGGCCGCCGAAAGAAGTAGAAAAAGACGACTCACAGGCGACGGAGGGCGCGTAACTTCGCCCGCGCAAGGAGTCGCCCTCTCCCCTTCGTTCCCGCGCTCGGCGTCGCCGGGGCGAAAGAAAAATCGAGAACTTCCCTGAACAGACGTTTGATCCTAGCCAATAGGAAGACGAGACCGGAACGGGAGAAGGAGAGAGTTTGTACGGAGAAGGAGGGAATTTGTACAAGGACCTCTATGCGTATGTGAACGCCTGCTTTGGCGCTAGTAACAGACAGACGCGGCGCGCGTCAATGAAAAGAAGTTGATCGCGGGCTGCGATTCAGCCCCGAGCTGCCGGTTAAGCTAACATAAGCCCGCCCGCTGAGGAGCTCACGGGGGACGCACTACTCTCGGCCAGCCACAGACCATCTAGGCAGCGTGCGCCAGTCATCAGGACGGCCACCATTGGACACCTGCGGTCGCGTCGGACTGACGAAGTGCCCGGTGCGATGAAGAATTAGCATCCATTCATGCGAAGATGCTCAGTCGGAAGCATCAAAGTGTTTGTCTAAACAAAAGGCGAAGTCAGAGAGAAGAGCGTGAAAAGAAGCTACCAAAGATGCCAGAGTATCTGCGGAATGCAGCTTCCGCGCAGCAGTTTGATCGCTCTACCCAGAGTCCGTGTCAAACTACCAATAGTACCGACTGTGCTTCTGTGGAAGACTTGCCAACTCCATCACCACGGTTTCCTGGCAAGAAGCAAGGTTTGACTCATCATGGTTGTCTGGATCCTGTGAAAACGGTGCCAACCTTGGTCGTCCATATTTTTGAGCAACGACGCTAACCGAGCCCTGCCCTGTTCCTGAGTCAGCAACGTCTATTCTACTCGGCCGGGCCCCTGCCACAGAGGTCCACCGCGTCCGGTCCACCACGCCCGATTTCTACAACTGCTGATCAGCAAGTACCAAATCTCCCCGATGAGCATCCTTCTAGTGACGAGCGCCAGGAAAAAAACACTCCAAGAACCGACTCCCTTGCTTCCTGTTAGTTTGGCTTCAAATAATCATGTTCCCTTCCACAAAGTGCGCCTCGAGAGGACGAATGAGACGGCTTGTCGTTGCGGCAACAGAGAAGTACAGACACCCCCGCAGCAAGAAAGAGGTACGTTGCGAGATTCTCAGAA